>NW_020329082.1:0-7803 GCF_001858045.2 Oreochromis niloticus | reverse complement strand
TTGTATGTGTCCTTGTGTGAGTGACAGAGAAAATTGTACGGGTTCGTACTATCCTGGTGGGGACCAAAATCTGACATTTACTATACTGGTGGGACTTTCTGCACCGTGGGGACCAAAATCCATGTCCCTTGGGTTGAAAGCAATTTTCACACTGAAAATGTGGTTTTAGTGTCAGGGTTACAATTAGGTTATGGTTAGGTTTAGGTTTAGGGTAAGGGTTAGGGTTAGGCATTCATTTTTAATGGTTAGGGTTAGGGTTAAGGGGCTAGGGAAACCATTATGTCAATGGGATGTCCCCACGGGATAGCAAACCAGACGTGTGTGTGTGTGTGTGTGTGTGTGTGGTGTGTGTGTGTGTGTGTGTGTGTGTGTGTGTGTGTGTGTGTGTGGTGTGTGTGTGTGTGTGTGTGTGTGTGTGTGTGGTGTGTGTGTGTGTGTGTGTGTGTTGTGTGTGTGTGTGTGTGTGTGTGTGTGGTAACAATGAACTATTCTGCATTGCATTTGCAAAGACCAAACTGGCCCAAAGTCTGTCAGTCATTTGTCCACGATGAGGCCGTTGAATGTTGCCACCATAGCTGAAAACACGCTCCACTGCAGCACTACATGCAGGTACTGCTGTGGCCACATGAAACAGTGCACGAAGAGTCTGCATGCTCATTGCCCAGAATAAGAGGGCGTTCTGTCCATCAGCAATATCCAGGTAGTGACTTAGCTGTAGCTAGGTTTGTCACCTAACCCCCAGCACGGATGGAACAGCAGGACTGATCCTGACTATTTTCTCACCTTGTGTCAAATCTGTTGCTGCCCAAAAAGCTTCAAGTTGTCCACCATCTCCTTCAACAGGTTCATGCTGTGAATAATAATTCCTTGTGCGCAGCCATTTCAAGAAGGCAGAGAGTTTTAGATGTTCACATTGAAGAACAGCCTTACTTGTCTCAGTGTTGAATTCCATCTTGTGATTATAGCAGCAGGGATCGCTTTCTGTTCACCAAAATTCAGCTTCAAATACATCTTTGAATGTTGTGCTTGTGTGCAGTAGAGAGCTGAGCTTAGATAACTTTGAAAGAGAAGGACATGTCACTTTGGTCTCTCACAGCCCATCTCTCACCACCAGCTGAAGTGGTTGTTCTGCGACATACTGCTGTATTGCTCTTGTTTTGTGGGGAACTCCACAGACTTGCAGCTACAGCAAGTTTTATTTCGATAAATCAGAGTGATGGAGCTGTAAAGGCAGGTTCATCACAGCAAGGATTTCATTTAATGTGCATTCTTTAGGTTTATATCTGCAACCAGAACTACTCAGACTGCATTGTGAGGCGGCTGTGCACGACCTGCATTTTATGTTAAATTAAAGTACTTAATGCGAGCGTGATTTCCCTGTGCGGATATGAATGAAACGCTGTACCTGTCATCTTAACAGCGGGCAGGGTGGTGGAGATGTTCTGAGGTGAGGCGGTCGCACTGTGATGGGAACGCAGCGGCGTACAGGCAGCCAGAAAAGGCTGCGATCAGGTCTGTACCTGCAGAAGAAGGAGACACACTGGTGTGAACGATGCTTGCAGTGTCCAGGTGCTGTCACCTGAAAAGTACATTTAACATCTGCATCGTCTCTCACCTGGCGGGTACACCAGAGCGATATGTTCTCCTTCCGCAGACCGCCTCTCTCCATCAGCAGAGCTGCCACTCACTCCGCCCTCTTATGCAGCTGCAGGAGGTGAGAGAGGGGAACGGTGTGAGCCATCAAGAAGCCAAAGGACAAAACTGCAGTTCATCTAACGGCCAGTTCATCCACAGTTTATGGATAATTATTATTCAGTTTTCTACTTGCTTGAATTAGCTCATAATGGTCAAATATGGTCACACCTATTTTTATTTATTTTCTTAACCTTGATAATAAAGCCTGAAATTCCTGATTTTAAGCTACTGATTCCATGGATAAAGATCCGTTTTGGTATCAATTATAATCCACTTTTATTCTCCTTGTATTCAGCATCTTAACACCACAGAGCAACGATGACTGATCTACAGATTTTCATCTGCAGGTTATAGAGCTCAAAACTGTACAATTTTTAAGGTGGCCAGTTGTGCGTGGGTTGCTGGTACCAGAGTGCTGAGCAGGGTTTGGAGAGGACGGCGTCCTGTGTGTCTGAGCTCTCCACTGCAAACCTCGGACAGGAACAGATACTGCAAGACAGACATAAACACTTCTTTTACACACACTTTGATGGCTTAACCTCTGTGTTTTTTACATGAATGTGTTTAGGTGTGATGTAGTTTGAGAGGCACAACTCAGACAAAGAGGAAACAGAGAAAAGCCACGTGGATAGGAGCTACTCTCCCGAGCTAAGGTTAGCCACAGAGGGCATGGATACAGACGAGCCCAGCCTCTTCAATATCCGAAAGAGCTTCGTGACTTTAGGAAAGACAACAAACAAACATATGCACATATTAGACGAGGGTTAAGAAGAGTTGATGCTAGAATGGAAGAGGCAGAGGGGCGATTTGACGAGACTGAGACGCTGCTACAGGCGGCATCGTCTTTAATTAAGAGATTAACAGAACGTCAAGCCAGCCTAGAAGCGAGGCTGGTTGAGCAGGAAGGCTGAGCGCGCAGAGATAACCTTTAGATATATGGAATATGTGAAGATAAAGAAGGGCCGACGTGATGACATTTTTGGATAATTTATTGAAAAACATGCTAGGGCTTTCCCAGTGACCAGTTACTTGGAATTGAACTAGCACACCGCGCTCTGACGGCCAAGAGACCAGCTCGTCAAGCCGGAGTTGACGGATGATTCTACACAAGAAAGGCAACGTATGGTTGCTAATGTGAATCACCCAACATTAACTTAGACGCCCATAAAAGGAAGCCTGTGCAGCATGTCATCCATGCAGCTCACAAAGACTGAACTCTTCCTACTGCAAAGAACAATGTGCAATGTACACGAACACAGTGTACAGTCGAGTCCTAATAGCACTTACAACTGGGCTACACTGCCCATGAGGCTACATTCTTTAAGTCTATGCCTGTAACACTCTGCCTATTGCCTTCATATTAAATAATTTTTTGAATAATAATTTTAAAAATATTTCGTCACGTCATTATGCGGGCCACAAGTAGAGCTGACATGGGCCGCGACAACGTATCCACTTCAGAGAGAAGCTTCAGGTATTCAGGAGATATTGATGACTGAAGAGCTCAGATTGTTTTACAAGTTTGACAAGATTTGTAAACAAAATAGTTGTTTATTTTATTCATAAACTTCACTATTTCATTAATTATTTCATGGTTTCTTTGCATCTTCATCTGTAGTACTTACGCATCGGTGTATGTTCCTATGTTTGCTTACATTAAAATACCAGTACTAATGACCAGAGCATAAAATGCAGCTATTTTCATATTGACAATATATTTTGAAAGCACAAGACAAATCAGAAACAGTTTTAATTTAGGTTTTTATTTTATTTTGTTTTATTTTTCAGCTGTTGATTTGATGGTGATGTGATGCTATATTACATTTTAAGATTCAGTTGAATTTAAGATTTTAATATAGCATCAAATCACAATGTCTCCTCAAGTTGCTTTATACTGTAAGATAGAGACCCTACAGTAGCAGCAAGAAAACCCCAATTAATTAATAATCCCTTATGAGCAAGCACTTGGCGACAGTGGGGAGGAAAAACTACCTGTAACAGGCAGAAACCTCCGGCAGAACCAGGCTCAGAAGGGACGCCATCTGCCGCGGCCGGTGGGGGTGATGGTAACGATAATGAGGAGACACGATGAAGAATATTTCTCAGTCTAATTAAAGTCGAATGAAATAGTTTTAAAATAAAATATACCTCAGATGTTAACTCTGAGGCCAGACTGCTTTAAGATTTTAAAAGAGGTATTTGAAAAAATCAAGATGACAATTTAGTCATCTGTACTGCCTTTAAAGCAGCGGCTGAACGGCTTCTTAAAAGCTTTTAACACTGCTGAAAAAAACCTGGCGAGTTTGGATTTCTTTGGAGGATTCATGAAGACACCGAGATTGATTGTTAGGTGATTCAGAATAGTGTCGTAAAAAGATGAATCTTCTGATATTATTACATCGAAGAACTTCTCTGAAGATCCAAACTCCTTGATAAGGCTTTAGCTGTGGCCTTGACTAATTTAACCTGTTATTTTTAAGAATTTCCAGGGATTTGGTGCGTCTCACTTCAGAAAGTACCAACTCTGTCAGATGGTTGGTAGCAAAGTCTATTTTTCTGTATCCAGAAGATTTTGATGTTTTTGGGCAATTTGCGTGCGATTCTCATGACTAGAAGAGTGCTAAATTGATTGGCAATTAGCCTATCATCAGGTGACACTAATGTTTCTGACAGTTCTTCCTCTGTTTTTTCAGAGGTTGCTGGCTGACTTTGACCCTCTGTGGGTTCAGAGTGAGACACTGATGCCTGATCATTGCTTGTATTTGAAACCAGGTCCGGGTGTTCTGCACTCACACAGACTGGTTGATTGTGAGATCAGTAACTGGACTTGACTGTGATGTAAACAGTCTGTCACTTGTTTCACCAGCATCTGGTCCAATCATAACTTCTTCCTTTGATGGGGTCAGCACTCTTACTATATCTTCCACGGCACCAGAAATTTTGTCATTTATAATAGTTTGGGTTAAAGTTTCATTCTCCAACCAGAAAGAAGGTTTTGTAAGAACCTTTCCACTGAATCTTCTACGAGCACATATGGCACCTTAGGAGCAGAGGGTACGTTACAGTCACCCTGTGAAGTCTTAGACATGTCAGACTCTGAGAGACTTTACCCATTTGCATCGTGGGAGCTGGATATGTTGACTCAACATGGTCGTACACTTTATCTGTCAACTCCCTTGAAAACATCTCGATTTCCTTACTTGTCAGGTCAAGGTGTCTGCCTGTTAATTTACTAAACAGTTTATCCATAACCGGCATGACTGTTCTAAATTTGAGTGGAGAAGAACTTTTAACTGTGGTTTCTAAGGTTGGTGATTTTCTGGGAACTTCTGAGGGATTCATGTGTACGCTTTTCCTGGAGTCAGCTCTCTCACTCTCAGCGGAGTTTGCCTGTTGTCTCTGAAAGGTCAATATCCTTTGCTTTCTTCACCTGATCTTTCAGCTCACTGTTCATTTTTCAAATTCCTTTTAGCAAACCTGAAGAAGTGTTGTTTTACTTCATCTGGTTTTATATTAGGGCGCATGATGCAAAAAGTCTTTCACCTTTTTGATCACCAGGTCCACATCAAAAGCAGGCTTGGGTGAGCTACACTTCTCACTTAATGTGATATCTTCTGCATCAGGATACTGAATGTTAGCAATTAACACATTTACAATGTCAGCTGCAGCTTTATCTGCATCATCTTCATCATGTAAATAATTCAGATTGTTGAGGATTGTTTCAATATCATTTCGAGCTTTCTCCTCAGCTTCTGCAAACTCATCACTTTCTTTTTCCTCCATGGGTTGCAGTTCTATGTGACAGTCCTCGTCATCTTTACTTATTCTCTGTCTGTACTCCACCTCATGAGATCCATACTTATTTTTTAATTGTTCCCATCTCAGAGAGCTTGGATTCAAGACTCTCATCGCTTGAACTAAAGGAGCTGGGTAAAGTCTCATGCACAGGCAGCTCAGCTTACCTTTATATCTCTTCAGATATGAGAAAGCATGAGAAACCATGCATCTGAGGTTTTTATGTTTGTTATTTTCTGGTGACATAAATAGATTCAGGGTTTTCTGGACTAGAACCCAACCCGAGTTGACTTTATTCGAGATCTCCTCCTCAACCATCTGTGTCAGCTCCACAGCGCTGTCACACTCCTCATGGGTGACATTAAGAGCGCAGCAAAGCTGGTTGAGAGAGAGTTTCCCAATATGGGGCTTATTTTTGTCACGGCTATGCTAAGGCTTGTCTGGAATGACGCATCATTTAATTGGTCCTGACCTCCTAGAATTGAGTTTTTATGGTGCTTGCGCTAACTGACTGTATGACATCAGTAATCATATCAGCCAGTGCTACTTGGACATCGGAGTCCCAGATCCCATTTTCTATCAAGCCCCACTGTAATCCAGAGAGCCTATCGAAACACCCGCTGATAGCAGGTAAAATATCCTCTGAATTAATGGGGTAGGGTTTCTAACACTGGATAAAGACATTGTCAATGACTTAGCTTCGCTACAATTACGTTGGAAATCCGTTTTCAGAAAGCTTTCAGAAAGGGAAGATCGCGGTCTGTACATTTAACGTACGACACCCTATTTATGGCTTCAGGTGAGGTCACGTGCTGCAAGATCAAAGGCACGTACGCTAGATCAAAGCAGAAAGGAACTGAGCTGTGTGACGTCATGCGTGAGCGTTCACCTACATGCACGTGCACACAAGTGAGCGATCACTAATAAATCACAGATGCATAAACAGTGTTTTAGCTTCAGCGCCGGGGAAGTCCGTGTTGTCAAACTTTCAATCATACCTGTAGCCAGTTCTTTGAATCTCTCAAATGGGTTGAGATAGCGCTGTGCGTGGTGACTTTCTTTCACTGCATCCGCCTGCACGGAGCTAGATGCGCAAAGCTGTGTGAAGATTCAGTCCTGGTAACGTGTTGCGCTATGGAATTAATGTTTTCTTTGAAGAATATCCTGGTAAGTCTCACAGTTGCAGTTTAAGTTGTGATTCACAGTCCAGTTTCTGAGTATAAAACCAGTCAGGATATGTTTGTCATGCTACGATTCCTTAGCTTCCTTCGCTATGTTAACCTGTGGAGGTATGCTAGCGTACCTACATGTGCTCCCTGGGCTAACGCGCTTACATGGAAGTTTTAGCTAATACACCAGTGAGGCACTTTTCATGCTTCATGATTTGCAGTGAAATGTATTTTGTCGTTGATAAATTGTTATTGGCCAATAAGAACTGTATAGATGTTGAAGACAAAAAAAAAAGGGGTTAACACTAGAGAATACGTGTTTTATTTTACAAGTGAAGTGATTGCCTGCACGTGTGTGGCAGGCTGTTTTTTTTTTATGTGGTAGAAATCTGCTGCAAGGACTGAGCGGTGCCATCGAGGACTGATGCCACTGGAGGTGCCTAGAAAGGACGTTCTCAATCTGAGGCCACCTGTTTCCTTGGAGGGTGGTAGGATACAACGATTTGCATGTTTTTAGGATTAACGTTTTTACTGAGATCTCAGGACGCTTTATGTTGTTACTTTTTCTCCTTTTTGGGTCAGATGTGATTCCACTTAACACAAAAAACTGATGCATCAAAAAGCAAACCAGTGACTAAAGACAATTAACACTTACTAGAACACTGAATACTAAGTGCACTGAACTGAAATGGACAGCCTACCTAATACATTTATGGACACTTTAAGCGATATATATGTACATTGTTGAGATTACATGTTTGAAATGATTTAAATGTTTGTTCATGCCTATGTTTGGACCATTTAAATGTTGAATACACTCAAATCACTTTTTCCTTTAAGTTGTTGTCAGTGTCTCATTCTGAGTGGAGGGTTTCTTCTTTAAGTTACCACTGCCAGTCTCCTTACGATCCTAATGACCCAACAAGAGTAGATTCTGAAATATTGTTTTTTTTCTTGACTTTGTAATGACAGATTACTGTGGATTTGACTGATTTTTGACTACTCAGTTAAAAGGGTGACACTAGTCTCCTGTAACCCACAATAAGCTCCTTGGTTTGCTGATGTTAAGCACCAGGTTTTGTCACAGCACCATGATGTCACGGCTCTCACCTCTGTGCTGCATGACGTCTCATCTCCATCAGAA
>NW_020329081.1:0-15510 GCF_001858045.2 Oreochromis niloticus | reverse complement strand
GTGTGTGTTGTGTGTGTGTGTGTGTGTAACAATGAACTATTCTGCATTGCATTTGCAAAAGACCAAACTGGCCCAAAGTCTGTCAGTCATTTGTCCACGATGAGGCCGTTGAATGTTGCCACCATAGCTGAAACACGCTCCACTGCAGCACTACATGCAGGTACTGCCTGGTGGCCACATGAAACAGTGCACGAAGATCTGCATGCTCATTGCCCAGAATAAGAGGGCGTTCTGTCCATCAGCAATATCCAGGTAGTGACTTAGCTGTAGCTAGGTTTGTCACCTAACCCCAGCACGGATGGAACAGCAGGACTGATCCTGACTATTTTCTCACCTTGTGTCAATCTGTTGCTGCTCCAAAAAGCTTCAAGTTGTCCACCATCTCCTTCAACAGGTTCATGCTGTGAATAATAATTCCTTGTGCGCAGCCATTTCAAGAAGAGCAGAGAGTTTTAGATGTTCACATTGAAGAACAGCCTTTACTTGTCTCAGTGTTGAATTCCATCTTGTGATTATAGCAGCAGGGATCGCTTTCTGTTCACCAAAATTCAGCTTCAAATACATCTTTGAATGTTGTGCTTGTGTGCAGTAGAGAGCTGAGCTTAGATAACTTTGAAAGAGAAGGACATGTCACTTTGGTCTCTCACAGCCCATCTCTCACCACCAGCTGAAGTGGTTGTTCTGCGACATACTGGGCTGTATTTGCTCTTGTTTTGTGGGGAACTCCACAGACTTGCAGCTACAGCAAGTTTTATTTTTCGATAAATCAGAGTGATGGAGCTGTAAAGGCAGGTTTCATCACAGCAGAGGATTTCATTTAATGTGCATTCTTTAGGTTTATATCTGCAACCAGAACTACTCAGACTGCATTGTGAGGCGGCTGTGCACGACCTGCATTTATGTTAAATTAAGTACTTAATGCGAGCGTGATTTCCCTGTGCGGATATGAATGAAACGCTGTACCTGTCATCTTAACAGGGCAGGGTGGTGGAGATGTTCTGAGGGTGAGGCGGTCGCACTGTGATGGGAACGCAGCCGGCGTACAGGCAGCCAGAAAAGGCTGCGATCAGGTCTGTACCTGCAGAAGAAGGAGACACACTGGTGTGAACGATGCTTGCAGTGTCCAGGTGCTGTCACCTGAAAAGTACATTTAACATCTGCATCGTCTCTCACCTGGCGGGTACACCAGAGCGATATGTTCTCCTTCCTGCAGACCGCCTCTCTCCATCAGCAGAGCTGCCACTCACTCCGCCCTCTTATGCAGCTGCAGGAGGTGAGAGAGGGGAACGGTGTGAGCCATCAAGAAGCCAAAGGACAAAAACTGCAGTTCATCTAACGGCCAGTTCATCCACAGTTATGGATAATTATTATTCAGTTTTCTACTTGCTTGAATTAGCTCATAATGGTCAAATATGGTCACACCTATTTTTATTTATTTTCTTAACCTTGATAATAAAGCCTGAAATTCCTGATTTTAAGCTACTGATTCCATGGATAAAGATCCGTTTTGGTATCAATTATAATCCACTTTTATTCTCCTTGTATTCAGCATCTTAACACCACAGAGCAACGATGACTGATCTACAGATTTTTCATCTGCAGGTTATAGAGCTCAAAACTGTACAATTTTTTAAGGTGGCCAGTTGTGCGTGGGTGTGCTGGTACCAGAGTGCTGAGCAGGGTTTGGAGAGGACGGCGTCCTGTGTGGTCTGAGCTCTCCACTGCAAACCTCGGACAGGAACAGAAACTGCAAGACAGACATAAACACTTCTTTTACACACACTTTGATGGCTTAACCTCTGTGTTTTTTACATGAATGTGTTTAGGTGTGATGTAGTTTGAGAGGCACAACTCAGACAAAAGAGGAAACAGAAAAGCCACGTGGATAGGAGCTACTCTCCCGAGCTAAGGTTAGTCACAGAGGGCATGGATACAGACGAGCCCAGCCTCTTCAATATCCCGAAAGAGCTTCGTGACTTTAGGAAAGACAACAACAATATGCACATATTAGACGAGGGTTAAGAAGAGTTGATGCTAGAATGGAAGAGGCAGAGGGGCGATTTGACGAGACTGAGACGCTGCTACAGGCGGCATCGTCTTTAATTAAGAGATTAACAGAACGTCAAGCCAGCCTAGAAGCGAGGCTGGTTGAGCAGGAAGGCTGAGCGCGCAGAGATAACCTTTAGATATATGGAATATGTGAAGATAAAGAAGGGGCCGACGTGATGACATTTTTGGATAATTTATTGAAAAACATGCTGGGCTTTCCAGTGACCAGTTACTTGGAATTGAACTAGCACCCGCGCTCTGACGGCCAAGAGACCAGCTCGTCAAGCCGGAGTTGACGGATGATTCTACACAAGAAAGGCAACGTATGGTTGCTAATGTGAATCACCAACATTAACTTAGACGCCCATAAAAGGAAGCCTGTGCAGCATGTCATCCATGCAGCTCACAAAGACTGAACTCTTCCTACTGCAAAGAACAATGTGCAATGTACACGAACACAGTGTACAGTCGAGTCCTAATAGCACTTACAACTGGGCTACACTGCCCATGAGGCTACATTCTTTAAGTCTATGCCTGTAACACTCTGCCTATTGCCTTCATATTAAATAATTTTTGAATAATAATTTTAAAAAATATTTCGTCACGTCATTATGCGGCCACAAGTAGAGCTGACATGGGCCGCGACAACATATCCACTTCAGAGAGAAGCTTCAGGTATTCAGGAGAGATATTGATGACTGAAGAGCTCAGATTGTTTTACAAGTTTGACAGATTTGTAAAAAAAATAGTTGTTTATTTTATTCATAAACTTCACTATTTCATTAATTATTTCATGGTTTCTTTGCATCTTCATCTGTAGTACTTACGCATCGGTGTATGTTCCCTATGTTTGCTTACATTAAAATACCAGTACTAATGACCAGAGCATAAAATGCAGCTTTCATATTTGACAATATATTTTGAAAGCACAAGACAAATCAGAAACAGTTTTTAATTTAGGTTTTTTTTTCATTTTGTTTTATTTTTCAGCTGTTGATTTGATGGTGATGTGATGCTATATTACATTTAAGATTCAGTTGAATTTAAGATTTAATATAGCATCAAATCACAACCGTCTCCTCAAGTTGCTTTATACTGTAAGATAGAGACCCTACAGTAGCAGCAAGAAAACCCCAATTAATTAATAATCCCTTATGAGCAAGCACTTGGCGACAGTGGGAGGAAAAACTACCTGTAACAGGCAGAAACCTCCGGCAGAACCAGGCTCAGAAGGGACGGCCATCTGCCGCGGCCGGTGGGGGTGATGGTAACGATAATGAGGAGACACGATGAAGAATATTTCTCAGTCTAATTAAAGTCGAATGAAATAGTTTTAAAATAAAATATACCTCAGATGTTAACTCTGAGGCCAGACTGCTTTAAGATTTTAAAAGAGGTATTTGAAAAAAATCAAGATGACAATTTAGTCATCTGTACTGCCTTTAAAGCAGCAGCTGAACGGCTTCTTAAAAGCTTTTAACACTGCTGAAAAAAACCTGGCGAGTTTGGATTTCTTTGGAGGATTCATGAAGACACCGAGATTGATTGTTAGGTGATTCAGAATAGTGTCGTAAAAAGATGAATCTTCTGATATTATTACATCGAAGAACTTCTCTGAAGATCCAAACTCCTTGATAAGGCCTTTAGCTGTGGCCTTGACTAATTTAACGCTGTTATTTTTAAGAATTTCCAGGGATTTGGTGCGTCTCACTTCAGAAAGTACCAACTCTGTCAGATGGTTGGTAGCAAAGTCTATTTTTTCTGTATCCAGAAGATGTTTGATGTTTTTGGGCAATTTGCGTGCGATTCTCATGACTAGAAGAGTGCTAAATTGATTGGCAATTAGCCTATCATCAGGTGACACTAATGTTTCTGACAGTTCTTCCTCTGTTTTTTCAGAGGTTGCTGGCTGACTTTGACCCTCTGTGGGTTCAGAGTGAGACACTGATGCCTGATCATTGCTTGTATTTGAAACCAGGTCCGGGTGTTCTGCACTCACACAGACTGGTTGATTAGTGAGATCAGTAACTGGACTTGACTGTGATGTAAACAGTCTGTCACTTGTTTCACCAGCATCTGGTCCAATCATAACTTCTTCCTTTGATGGGGTCAGCACTCTTACTATATCTTCCACGGCACCAGAAATTTTGTCATTTATAATAGTTTGGGTTAAAGTTTCATTCTCCAACCAGAAAAGAAGGTTTTGTAAGAACCTTTCCACTGAATCTTCTACGAGCACATATGGCACCTTAGGAGCAGAGGGTACGTTACAGTCACCCTGTGAAATCTTAGACATGTCAGACTCTGAGAGACTTTTACCCATTTGCATCATGGGAGCTGGATATGTTGACTCAACATGGTCGTACACTTTATCTGTCAACTCCCTTGAAAACATCTCGATTTCCTTACTTGTCAGGTCAAGGTGTCCTGCCTGTGTTAATTTACTAAACAGTTTATCCATAACCGGCATGACTGTTCTAAATTTGAGTGGAGAAGAACTTTTAACTGTGGTTTCTAAGGTTGGTGATTTTCTGGGAACTTCTGAGGGATTCATGTGTACGCTTTTCCTGGAGTCAGCTCTCTCTCAGCGGAGTTTGCCTGTTGTCTGTGAAAGGTCAAATATCCTTTGCTTTTCTTCACCTGATCTTTCAGCTCACTGTTCATTTTTTCAAATTCCTTTTTAGCAAACCTGAAGAAGTGTTGTTTTACTTCATCTGGTTTTATAATTAGGGCGCATGATGCAAAAAAGTCTTTCACCTTTTTGATCACCAGGTCCACATCAAAAGCAGGCTTGGGTGAGCTACACTTCTCACTTAATGTGATATCTTCTGCATCAGGATACTGAATGTTAGCAATTAACACATTTACAATGTCAGCTGCAGCTTTATCTGCATCATCTTCATCATGTAAATAATTCAGACTGTTGAGGATTGTTTCAATATCATTTCGAGCTTTCTCCTCAGCTTCTGCAAACTCATCACTTTCTTTTTCCTCCATGGGTTGCAGTTCTATGTGACAGTCCTCGTCATCTTTACTTATTGCTCTGTCTGTACTCCACCTCATGAGATCCATACTTATTTTTTTAATTGTTCCCATCTCAGAGAGCTTGGATTCAAGACTCTCAACGCTTGAACTAAAGGAGCTGGGTAAAGTCTTCATGCACAGGCAGCTCAGCTTACCTTTATATCTCTTCAGATATGAGAAAGCATGAGAAACCATGCATCTGAGGTTTTTATGTTTGTTATTTTTCTGGTGACATAAATAGATTCGGGGTTTTCTGGGACTAGAACCCAACCCGAGTTGACTTTATTCGAGATCTCCTCCTCAACCATCTGTGTCAGCTCCACAGCGCTGTCACACTCCTCATGGGTGACATTAAGAGCGGCAGCAAAGCTGGTTGAGAGAGAGTTTCCCAATATGGGGCTTATTTTTGTCACGGCTATGCTAAGGCTTGTCTGGAATGACGCATCATTTAATTGGTCCTGACCTCCTAGAATTGAAGTTTTTATGGTGCTTGCGCTAACTGACTGTATGACATCAGTAATCATATCAGCCAGTGCTACTTGGACATCGGAGTCCCAGATCCCATTTTCTATCAAGCCCCACTGTAATCCAGAGAGCCTATCGAAACACCCGCTGATAGCAGGTAAAATATCCTCTGAATTAATGAGGGTAGGGTTTCTAACACTGGATAAAGACATTGTCAATGACTTAGCTTCGCTACAATTACGTTGGAAATCCGTTTTCAGAAAGCTTTCAGAAAGGGAAGATCGCGGTCTGTACATTTAACGTACGACACCCCTATTTATGGCTTCAGGTGGAGGTCACGTGCTGAAGATCAAAGGCACGTACCGCTAGATCAAAGCAGAAAGGAACTGAGCTGTGTGACGTCATGCGGTGAGCGTTCACCTACATGCACGTGCACACAAGTGAGCGATCACTAATAAATCACAGATGCATAAACAGTGTTTTAGCTTCAGCGCCGGGGTTGAAGTCCGTGTTGTCAAACTTTCAATCATACCTGTAGCCAGTTCTTTGAATCTCTCAAATGGGTTGAGATAGCGCTGTGCGTGGTGACTTTCTTTCACTGCATCCGCCTGCACGGAGCTAGATGCGCAAAGCTGTGTGAAGATTCAGTCCTGTAACGTGTTGCGCTATGGAATTAATGTTTCTTTGAAGAATATCCTGGTAAGTCTCACAGTTGCAGTTTAAGTTGTGATTCACAGTCCAGTTTCTGAGTATAAAACCAGTCAGGATATGTTTGTCATGCTAACGATTCCTTAGCTTCCTTCCTATGTTACTGTGGAAGGTATGCTAGCGTACCTACATGTGCTCCCTGGGCTAACGCGCTTACATGGGAAGTTTTAGCTAATACACCACGTGAGGCACTTTTCATGCTTCATGATTGCAGTGAAATGTATTTTTGTCGTTGAATGTTATTGGCCAATAAGAACTGTATAGATGTGTGAAGACAAAAAAAAAAAAAGGGTTAACACTAGAGAATACGGTTTATTTTACAAGTGAAGTGATTGCCCTGCACGTTGTGTGCAGGCTGTTTTTTTTATGTGGTGAAATCTGCTGCAAGGACTGAGCGTGCCATCGAAGGACTGGATGCCACTGGAGGTGCCTAGAAAGGACGTTCTCAATCTGGAAGGCCACCTGTTTCCTTGGAGGGTGGTAGGATACAACGATTTGCAATGTTTTTAAGGATACGTTTTACTGAGATCTCAGACGCTTTATGTTGTTACTTTTTCCTTTTTGGGTCAGATGTGATTTCCACTTAACACAAAACTGATGCATCAAAAAGCAAACCAGTGACTAAAGACAATTAACACTTACTAACACTGAATACTAAGTGCACTGAACTGAAATGGACAGCCTAATACATTATGGACACTTTAAGCGATATATTGTACATTGTTGAGATTTACTTGATGATATTTGTTCATGCCATTTTGGACCATTAAATGTACTCAACACTCCACTTTTTTCCTGTTGTCTCTCATTCTGAGTGGAGGGTTTTCCTTCTTTAAACCACTGCCAGTCCTTACGATCCTAACTGAACCCAACGAGAGTCTGACTTTGTTGATCAGATTACTGTGGATTTGAGACTGATTTTTGACTACTCAGTTAAAAGGGTGACACTAGTCTCCTGTAACCCACAATAAGCTCCTTGGTTTGCTGATGTTAAGCACCAGGTTGTTGTCACAGCACCATGATGTCACGGCTCTCACCTCTGTGCTGCATGACGTCTCATCTCCATCAGAAATGCAGTCAATGAGAAGAGAGACTTTATTGATCGATGCAGGAAAATTTGTACATTAACTCAGCTCAGGTAGGACAGCAGAGAAGAAAATACAAAAATAGAAATAAAATATAAACAACTACAAAATACATAAGATAATACACTATATCCAACAGTAGCATACACAGTATGTGACTATGGATAGGCAGAGGTTCCCAAAGTGTGGGCCCACCCCTAGGGGGGCGCAGAGCCATTGCAGGGGGGCGGTATGAAAAGAAAAAAAAAAAAGAGCGCTTGATACTGTGGACAGGTTTGACGGGCTCCACATAAACGCAAAGCAGGATGAAGCATCGCCAAATATGTTTCCAAACCAACTTCCTTCCAAGCCAAAGACAGGAAAATATGGTGAAGCATATCTTCCCTTTGGCTTCACCTGCACAAGTGCCAAGGTAGGTCTCCCCTGCAAAATTAGATTCCCTGCGTCGGGAGCACGCGCTGAGCTCTCCAAATCACGGACAAACAGTATCCACATTCTTGATTTTTAGTTCACAAACACTTCTTGTAATAACTAACTACTCCTGACATTTTGGACATGTTAGCTTTATGCAGTAAGTTACAGCGGGATACAAATATCAGGCTGATCCTGCCGTAATTTGTTCCCCGGTTCAAATCACAGACAAACAGTATCCCACAGCTGTTATGTGTTTAAACCCATTTTGCACAGAGAGACATTTTTGAAAAATGTATTGATAGCAATGTTGAATATTATTACACAGGAAAAAAAAAACTACACGTAAAATAAAGTATTTTACGTGTAATAAAGTATTTTGTCTCTATCTGCCATTCTGCAATTCATCTCATGTAAACAATAACGTGGCGCACAGCGTGATGTGAAAAGAGGCACATACCTTTGACGTTGCGTGACGAACTCTGTAATCCTCGTCCACACGTAAACGCAAAAAGGAGTTTTAAATAATCTCCGTTTTCGGTGAATCGCAACGCCGTTTACGTGTTGACGAAAAGCCCAAACGCATAGAAACAGCTGAGTTTTCAAAAATACCCGTGTAGGTGTGGACGCAGCGTAAAGAGTTAGTAGTATATTTTATTACCACCTGTAATTTATTGCCGTTACTTGCATTTGCTTAATTGTTTACTAAATGTTTGAGGTGTGAAATAAACCGCAATGGAGTTTGTAAACAAAATATGGGTGCGTGTGTTTGGAGGATGTTTGTGGGGGGGGTGGGGTGGGGGGGGGGGGCGCGAACATTTTTCTTGTAAAAAAGGGGGCCTGGCAAAAAAAAGTTTGGGAACCACTGGATAGAGTGTTGTGGAAATGCAAGAAATAAATGTAACTATTCTATCATTACTATTACTATTGTTCCGTAACTCACGGCTTTTGTCACTACAGGAGCAAAGGGTGTAACCCAGCTGATACCTCGGTGCTCTGATGACACCAACAGAAGTCACTCAGCCCCCGTAAACAGAGAAACCACACAGTTTATCCCTGTGGAAAGAAATTACCACCATGAAGCAGCCAAAAAGACGACAACAAATTTACAGTGGGGACAGACCCTTTAGCTGTGATCAGTGTGGGAAGTCTTTTAATCAAATTAGTCATCAAATTAGTCACTTAAAAACACATCAGCTCATCCATGCTGGAGTTAGACCATTCGAGAAAGTCTCGCACTGTGTCAAGCGAATCCCCTACGCGACCACATAGTTCGCTCTAACAGTTCTTTATTCTGTTGCTTGTTCGCACAATACTCGGTTGCTTTTCAGCTGCAACCCCACACACAACAACCACCTCAGGTCCCGACACGTCTTATGCAGGGGAGGCGTGATGAACTGATGGAGCTGCAGTCTGTCCGCCTCCCCTGCAGCTGCGCCACAAACCACTCCCGCTGCACAGACCCTATCTGGGAAACTGGTTCCAGAGCCTGAGCATTGTTTTGAAGCAAGCTACATTGTATCTAATCAGTATCTCTGATTCTGTTCCGATGTCCCGATTGTAATCAAACTGCAACAAAACCATTAAACCCGTCTGTCAGCTGAGTTGTTGTGGCATGAATGTTCATCATGAATTGTTGAAAAATTGTAACAACAAAGTTAAGTATTTTTGTAATGGCTGAACGCAGTTTTTGCACAATTGAAAATGAGTGGGAGATGTAACAAAGGTGAATCTTTATTTAGGCTGTTGTCTGACTGCAGAATTACAAAGTCCATGAAATGAGGAGCCAAATGCAGAATGATAAAGTTCATGAGATTAAAAAGCAAATTAATTCCACTGTCCTTCATAAACAGAAGACACCACCATTTAAACACAGAAAGCCAACAAAACAGGTGCAGATGATCAATGACAATGAGAGAGGAGAGGGACGTAAAACTAAACATGAACATGTTTCTGACAGTTGACCGCCAAAATAAAATGGACACATCCGGTGCGAATATCAAACTAAAGAGGGAAACAGACACAGGGATAAACCCCGCGGAATAAAGACTCCAAACATGCTCAAGAACAAAAGAAGAGTATTAAACGATACTGTAAACACAGTGTACAAATGTTTGGACAAATTTACTTGTAATCAGAAGGTTTTTCAGAGCTGATTGCGTTTTTCTTCCCTAGTGCTCTTTTGAAATCTCTCTGTGATGATTTTTAATTTGAGATCGGATAACTCAGGCTTTCTGCTCCCTACTCCTCAGGCTGACTCTCTTCTAGGCTCTCCTGACTGTTCCCTTTACATGCTGATGATGTGTCTTGTAAATCTGGATCCCATTCCAGCAGGACGCTCCTCTTCTTCAGACAGTACCTCAGCTGCTCTCTCTCCTGACAGTCAGCTGTCCACCTCTGCATGGCCAGTCGAGCCAGCGCCGGCATTTGAGGCAGAGCTTGGAGCAGAGCGGGCAGCCAGGCTGAGCACGGAGCAGAGGTTAAAGGTCGCAAACTGACATCCACGTCTTCCAGAGAGCCCAGACCACCTGCTGCAAACAGACTGCACCAACCGTCGTCTCCGACCAAGCTGTTGTAGGACAGATCCAGTGCACGAAGTGAGGAGAGACAGCCCCGTCTGCACACGGCAGCTGCACAGAGGAAGAGGACCCATTGATAACTGATCACTTTGTCTGTTCACTTTACTGTTTTGTTCACAATGTTTCTGATGGAGACAAAATAACACCCAATAGTTTCATTGTTTTGTTTTATACGACAGCTACAGATGCTGGCAGCATAAAATAAATGAAAGAAATATTAATTTCCTTCAGGCTTTACTTGTCTTAATATACATTTATGTAGCCTAATGATCCACTACAGACTAAAAAAGAAAAAGTATAATGTCATTGTGTGTTAGTTACCCAGATGTTGCATGTCATCAGTGGTGAACTCGCAGCTGCAAAGATGGAGCTCGCTGACGACTGATGGCTGCAGAGCATCCAGCAGGAGCGCCAAGTGACCGCCAACCACTTTACACCAGGAAATATCCACCGTGCGCAGATAGGCACCGCCAGGGCTGATGCATAAACACAAAGTTTTCACCATTTCAGGCTAGAGGGTGGAAGAGGTATTCGGGGAGAATGACTTGAAGGAAAACTTCTACAACTAAACAAGTGTGTGTGTGTGTGTGTGTGTGTGTTACCCAGGACTCGTTGCTCAGGTAGCAGCTGTTGAATGGCAGCCGCCTCATTTGTGTCACAGGGAGGGCGGAGACCAGCGGGTGGACCACACCTCCCACTTCCTTATTGGATGACACATCAAGCTCCGTCAGTGCAGTGAGAGAGGGCAGCACCTGGACTGGAAAACAACGAGTCACATGACTGCTGCAGCGTGCATGCGATTAGTGTCCGGCGTGTGAGATTCGTAGCAACTCACTCAGAGCCTCTAGATCATCTCGCATGAGGCAACACAGGTGGAGGTCGAGTCTCTCCAGGTGTGTGACGTGAGCCAGGTGAAAGGTGAGGCGGCTCAGTCCACCAGCTAGAAGTTTGTTACAGGACAGGTCCAGCTCTCCCACAGAGGGAGGCAACGGAGTGAACCACCTGCAGGACAACCAGAGGTGTGGGGTTTTTTTAATTTACCCTCCGAGACTCCTAAAGGACATAAAACAAAAGTAGCAATAAAAAGGAAAATCCAGAGATCTTTGTACCGAGAGCATCAAGGCTGTCAGGCGTTAGACCGCAGGCCTGCAGTCGAAGCGTGGTGAGGAGGTGGCGTGAGAGAGAGAGCTGACCAATTCCCTGAAGCCACCAGTGTCCACTTCCTGTGTGAGCTGAGCATTACAAGAGACGTCCAGCACTCAGTCTGGGCAGAGCAGCCACCATTCCTCCTGAGAGATTTATGAACAGGAAAACCTCATCCATACAAATGTATCAATGAAGAGACAGCAAAAAAACAGACAAGAAAATAATAAAACACCAACTGACAGCACTGTTAAAATGGATCCAAACTGCTACTCCTTATGTTCTGTTCTATAATATAACTATAATATATATCTATATAACTAATAATGAGGTCGGTGTAGGTAAACTAATCTTCAGCCCATCTTTTTACCCTTGAGTCTTTATCATCTCACAGAGGGGATATTCCTTATATGGTCATCGTTACCTCATAAAGTAAACAGAGTTCAGATAAATTAGCTAAAGCTATCCGCTCAAGACAGAATTTTTTCTGTGAGTTAGTTTGAAATTTCTCTGTGAGCCAGTAAATCAAAATGAATGATCAAAGCTGTAAAACTGAGGGCTTATGCTCAGTGGATGAACTGTAGGGGTGAAGCACGACCCAATGTAAGATAAAGAAGGATTATTTGAATTGTAAATGATGCAAAGCTACTCTGTTCTATTCTACTTGAGGAATAAAACTATGGAGCTCGAAATGTGCTCCATAGATTTAAAGTTACTACCCAGCACTGTAGCATCGGCCGCAGTGAGCCGACAGGCCACCAGGTGGAGCTCCCTCAGTGATGGGTGAAGGTTCCCCAGCAGGCCTTGTAGACCACCGCCCCAACGCCGCTGTTCCAGGACAAATCAAGAACTTCCAGAGCAGGGATGTGGCTGAGAGCTTCACCTGCACAAGACATGGAAAAATCCAACGACATGTGATCAGACAAAGTTTTTTTGTCAAGGCAAGAGTGTGAACCATTCAGCAAAGCCTCATGGGAGCTGTAGTGAGGAAGGAAATCAAGAAAAATAACTTGATTGCATAAAGAGGTTGTTCTGTTATAGCTATAAATAAGAATAAATAAAGCAGAGTCTGCACTGAAGATCCCACCAAGAGCAACAACGTCTTCGCTATTTAGCCTGCAGCTGCAGAGCCTCAGCGTCCTGACCTCGCCCACGTGTTGCAGATGAGACGTCAGAGCCGTCAGGGATCCACCGATCAACTCGTTCCAGGAGATGTCCATCTCTTCCACCTGGGGGAGGAACTGCAGCAACGTTGCTGAGAAGAAACGGCAAGAAAAACATCTGTCTGCCAGCTGACACCTTACAATGAAGTCACATTACTTTATTCAGACTTAATTTTAGATGCTCCGCCTCTTGAAATGAAGCTGCATCAACTAGCTGTCTGCTGGGCTCCGTTGTGTTTGTGCCTTTGGAGTATTTTTAATGCAGTTATCTGACAGATACCGTGTCTGTCTTGTGTGACAGGTATGTGTTTTTGTACCAAGCTCCAGCAGGTCTGTAGCCGTCAGATCACAGTGAGCCAAACTGAGGCTCCTGCTGTCGCCTTTCTTCCCGAGTCTCTTCAGGAAAACACACACTCGACCCAGCCGACGTCCGCTTGCTCTCTGCTGACGTTGCAAAGCCTGAAACACACGATACACACCCACAGGCCTCAGCATGTCACTGTAACCTGATTTTCCACAGTAAACTCTTTCTTGAGCTCTGTATTTTGTTTCTGAACCTCTGATTTCACTCACCTTTTTTAAAAAAAATAAAGCAACCTCTTTATGCGTTCCTCTCTAAAACTAGGACATGTTTGAAATACTAGGATTTTTCTCTCTTTCTCTCTTTTAAATTGTCATTTTTATCTTTTAAGTCACTTTCTGTCCTGAATTGGTTGTCTAATGTGTATTTCTGCTGTTGTTTAAGGTCTCTGTATGGTTGCTTCTCCTAAACAGACTGGTTCGTATACAGCTTTTCTAGTTGAGCACTTAAAGCGCGTCATTCACCCGAGCGCTTTTTTTCTTCACATAAAGGCTTTCTATCTGACATTTACACTCCAATGGATGCAATCGGAGAGCAACTTGGGTTAGCATCTATCCGAGGATATTTGGCATGCAGTCCGGAGCAGTCAGGGCTCAAACCACCAACCTTCCCTCAGTGTAACCTTGAACTAAAAACCCATTAAAAAAAATCTAAGTTAAAATCTCGTGCTGCTTTGAACAATACAAACCTGAGCTCGGTCCTCTGTCCTCTTTCATCTCCGACTCTCCGTCCTCGGGGATCCCAGGCCGGTCCGAGGTCCACGACAGGAAGCGTCCTAAGGGCTTCCTGTCTGAGGCCGTGCGCTTCCTGCAGATCTGACTCATGATAACAGCGAGGGGAACCTTTCCACCTGCTGCCACTGCCGTCCCGCCCCGCTGACCATCTAATCAATGATAGGAGGAGAGAAAAGTTGAGTCTCGTCAAAAGTCACAATTTGATATTTGAGATTATTTAAGGGATGAGCGATGGATGGGGTTAGCTATAAATCCTGTGGTGTATGGACTGGTTCAAGCTACATACCTGTCCCTATAAAAACACTGAACCGCCTCTTCAGATACCAAATTAAATTACCAATTAAAAACGAAGAGGAATCATCATCATTACAGTGGTTTTGATTCCTATGTGCATATTTACAGGTTTATTAAATTTTAATTAATGTGAAATATCTATTTATGACTTGCAGGGACAGAAAGTAGAGACCTATTCTGTTCTTCTTTATTTTCTGTCATATTTATCCTGTTCCTGTGTTAAACCTGCTGATAAAGAGGTCGGTGTGTGTAATGTAACACCTGAGGGCCTAAAGTTCAGTCTTCCGACTGATCCAAAAACACTCAGTTTTGCAGTTTTTTCAACTCTCTGTATGATGTAATAGAGAGGAGATATGCAGATACAGAAGCTTCACCCACTCCAGCTTACGAGCAGGAGCCAATCAAAAGTAAGCTGGCTTGAAGGGGAGGGTTTAATTGGTTTTCTTATAGATAGCCGATGAACCGATTCGGTTCACCAAAGCCCAGTATAGGCTAAAGAAGGGTTATTTTGAGCTGCCGGTCATGCCAAACTACTCTAGTATATTGGAAAAAAAATTGTGCTGGAAGCAGAATAGGTCCACCTTAAATAAGAAGTAAGAACAAATAAAAACAGGGATACTGAAAGTATGCAGTGTAGTGCAGGGTGTACGCAAGTGTTTGAATGCACTACCCGCGTATTTAGATATGAGCCTCTTCACTAAGTTTTCCTTTAGGAGTCCCCACAGAGGATCTGGATATCCGCTGGTTTTACTTTAGATATGTAAGTGTAATTTGATGCTGAATTTTTTGTAGTAGAGTTTAAGGATTATGACTTTGACTTAGTACAGAATCTACCACTGCTAATTGTTTCTACACTAAAAAACAGTTTATCGATACAAAAACTACGTTTCAACTCCTACGCAGACACTTTTCAGGCAGTGCGTGTGTAGTGGAGCACAGAGCTCACTATTTAAAAGAATACATGAATGAATATCTTTATTGTCATTGTCGCTTGAACAACTCATTTAAAACAAACATGCTGCCTCCTTCTTGGTCCAACTTGGACGAAAGCGAAGCATTTGCCAAGAATGTTTCATTAATCAATCGTGGCTCAAGAGTTGGGAGTTCGCCTTGTAATCGGAAGGTTGCCGGTTCGAGCCCTGGCTTGGACAGTCTCGGTTGTTGTGTCCTTGGGCAAGACACTTCACCCGTTGCCTACTAGTGGTGGTCAGAGGGCCCGGTGGCGCCAGTGTTCGGCAGCCTCGCCTCTGTCAGTGCGCCCCAGGGTGGCTGTGGCTACAATGTAGCTTGCCATCACCAGTGTGTGAATGGGTGGATGACTGGATATGTAAAGCGCTTTGGGGTCCTTAGGACTGTTAAAGCGCTATATAAATACAGGCCATTACCATACAGGCCATTGGTCCAACTCGTAAAATAATCCCTGGAAAGCACCTGCCTAACATTAGGCTGTGTCCCAATTCAGGGTCTGCACGCTGAAGTACACGCACTACGCGT
>NW_020329080.1:0-76080 GCF_001858045.2 Oreochromis niloticus | reverse complement strand
ACCAACTATTAAACTTCTTTATACATAAGGCATTTATGTGACACTTACACAGAGGCATCTCTAAAATTTAATGATTGTGAAATATGTCAAACTTTTCTCTCTATTATCAGCTAAGAGCATTTTTAGCACAGTGGAGAAAAAGGTGTGCACTGAGGATCTTGAACTATAGCGTTTAAGTGTTGTCACTGCTGAGGATTGGTGGACACAGATCCTTATTTACTACGCTGCTGTTTACAGTTAAACGTCTTCATGAGAAAAAGCACTTTTAGTTGTACTTTGCTCCTCACTGTCTTTGAAAAGCAAGAGCTGATCAAACAAATCCAGTAATTGCACTTTATCTTTATGTTTGGTTTAGTAATGTGTCTAATCATTTTGTGTTTTATTTATCATGTGGGGAAACATCCTGTCAGCCCTGTGCTGAGAGGCTGTGGTCATCCATCTGTCCTGTTCTGATAAACCCAAATTTCAGGAACACCTTCTTAGATCTGTTCATTTTTATTCATATAGCACCAGTCAACAAATCTTGTCTCATGTCACTTCATATTGTAACGTAGAAAACAATGTTGCAATTATATGTTATTGTATATAATGGACCATGTGTTCTTTCTGCGTTTATCTCAACACATGCTGAAACCAGCAAACTTACAGAATATACACAAGTAATTCTGAAATCGCACCTCTATAATGTACAGCTCAGTTAAACTTAGCTGCAAAAATAGTCTTCTTTTAAACTATTATTCACAGAATAAGCATTCAATGAAAAATGCAAAACCAACAAAAAGTACTGAGGTTTCCACATTACAAAACAAAGAAACATCGCAGTGAATGTAGTGCAGTGTGATTAGCATGTCCTCTCTGATCTAGTTTATGTGTCAACATGTTTGTATGTGTCCTTGTGTGAGTGACAGAGAAAAATTGTACGGGTTCGTACTATCCTGGTGGGGACCAAACATCTGGTCCATGTCTGGGTGCATCAACTGAAATGTGGTTTTAGTGTAGTAATTAGGTTTTTTTTAGGTTTGGGTTTTTCATTTTTTAATGGTTTTTTCATTATGTATTTAATCACCAGTGTGTGTTGTGTTTTGTGTTGTGTGTTGTGTGTTGTGTGTGTGTTGTGTGTTTGTTGTGTTGTGTGTTTTGTGTGTGTGTGTGTTGTGTGTGTGTTGTGTTGTGTGTGTGTGTGTGTGTTGTGTGTGTGTGTGTGTAACAATGAACTATTCTGCATTGCATTTGCAAAAGACCAAACTGGCCCAAAGTCTGTCAGTCATTTGTCCACGATGAGGCCGTTGAATGTTGCCACCATAGCTGAAAACACGCTCCACTGCAGCACTACATGCAGGTACTGCCTGGTGGCCACATGAAACAGTGCACGAAGAGTCTGCATGCTCATTGCCCAGAATAAGAGGGCGTTCTGTCCATCAGCAATATCCAGGTAGTGACTTAGCTGTAGCTAGGTTTGTCACCTAACCCCCAGCACGGATGGAACAGCAGGACTGATCCTGACTATTTTCTCACCTTGTGTCAAATCTGTTGCTGCTCCAAAAAGCTTCAAGTTGTCCACCATCTCCTTCAACAGGTTCATGCTGTGAATAATAATTCCTTGTGCGCAGCCATTTCAAGAAGAGCAGAGAGTTTTAGATGTTCACATTGAAGAACAGCCTTTACTTGTCTCAGTGTTGAATTCCATCTTGTGATTATAGCAGCAGGGATCGCTTTCTGTTCACCAAAATTCAGCTTCAAATACATCTTTGAATGTTGTGCTTGTGTGCAGTAGAGAGCTGAGCTTAGATAACTTTGAAAGAGAAGGACATGTCACTTTGGTCTCTCACAGCCCATCTCTCACCACCAGCTGAAGTGGTTGTTCTGCGACATACTGGGCTGTATTTGCTCTTGTTTTGTGGGGAACTCCACAGACTTGCAGCTACAGCAAGTTTTTATTTTCGATAAATCAGAGTGATGGAGCTGTAAAGGCAGGTTTCATCACAGCAGAGGATTTCATTTAATGTGCATTCTTTAGGTTTATATCTGCAACCAGAACTACTCAGACTGCATTGTGAGGCGGCTGTGCACGACCTGCATTTATGTTAAATTAAAGTACTTAATGCGAGCGTGATTTCCCTGTGCGGATATGAATGAAACGCTGTACCTGTCATCTTAACAGCGGGCAGGGTGGTGGAGATGTTCTGAGGGTGAGGCGGTCGCACTGTGATGGGAACGCAGCCGGCGTACAGGCAGCCAGAAAAGGCTGCGATCAGGTCTGTACCTGCAGAAGAAGGAGACACACTGGTGTGAACGATGCTTGCAGTGTCCAGGTGCTGTCACCTGAAAAGTACATTTAACATCTGCATCGTCTCTCACCTGGCGGGTACACCAGAGCGATATGTTCTCCTTCCTGCAGACCGCCTCTCTCCATCAGCAGAGCTGCCACTCACTCCGCCCTCTTATGCAGCTGCAGGAGGTGAGAGAGGGGAACGGTGTGAGCCATCAAGAAGCCAAAGGACAAAAACTGCAGTTCATCTAACGGCCAGTTCATCCACAGTTATGGATAATTATTATTCAGTTTTCTACTTGCTTGAATTAGCTCATAATGGTCAAATATGGTCACACCTATTTTTATTTATTTTCTTAACCTTGATAATAAAGCCTGAAATTCCTGATTTTAAGCTACTGATTCCATGGATAAAGATCCGTTTTGGTATCAATTATAATCCACTTTTATTCTCCTTGTATTCAGCATCTTAACACCACAGAGCAACGATGACTGATCTACAGATTTTTCATCTGCAGGTTATAGAGCTCAAAACTGTACAATTTTTTAAGGTGGCCAGTTGTGCGTGGGTGTGCTGGTACCAGAGTGCTGAGCAGGGTTTGGAGAGGACGGCGTCCTGTGTGGTCTGAGCTCTCCACTGCAAACCTCGGACAGGAACAGAAACTGCAAGACAGACATAAACACTTCTTTTACACACACTTTGATGGCTTAACCTCTGTGTTTTTTACATGAATGTGTTTAGGTGTGATGTAGTTTGAGAGGCACAACTCAGACAAAAGAGGAAACAGAAAAGCCACGTGGATAGGAGCTACTCTCCCGAGCTAAGGTTAGCACAGAGGGCATGGATACAGACGAGCCCAGCCTCTTCAATATCCCGAAAGAGCTTCGTGACTTTAGGAAAGACAACAACAAACAATATGCACATATTAGACGAGGGTTAAGAAGAGTTGATGCTAGAATGGAAGAGGCAGAGGGGCGATTTGACGAGACTGAGACGCTGCTACAGGCGGCATCGTCTTTAATTAAGAGATTAACAGAACGTCAAGCCAGCCTAGAAGCGAGGCTGGTTGAGCAGGAAGGCTGAGCGCGCAGAGATAACCTTTAGATATATGGAATATGTGAAGATAAAGAAGGGGCCGACGTGATGACATTTTTGGATAATTTATTGAAAAACATGCTGGGCTTTCCCAGTGACCAGTTACTTGGAATTGAACTAGCACACCGCGCTCTGACGGCCAAGAGACCAGCTCGTCAAGCCGGAGTTGACGGATGATTCTACACAAGAAAGGCAACGTATGGTTGCTAATGTGAATCACCCAACATTAACTTAGACGCCCATAAAAGGAAGCCTGTGCAGCATGTCATCCATGCAGCTCACAAAGACTGAACTCTTCCTACTGCAAAGAACAATGTGCAATGTACACGAACACAGTGTACAGTCGAGTCCTAATAGCACTTACAACTGGGCTACACTGCCCATGAGGCTACATTCTTTAAGTCTATGCCTGTAACACTCTGCCTATTGCCTTCATATTAAATAATTTTTTGAATAATAATTTTAAAAAATATTTCGTCACGTCATTATGCGGGCCACAAGTAGAGCTGACATGGGCCGCGACAACATATCCACTTCAGAGAGAAGCTTCAGGTATTCAGGAGAGATATTGATGACTGAAGAGCTCAGATTGTTTTACAAGTTTGACAAGATTTGTAAAACAAAATAGTTGTTTATTTTATTCATAAACTTCACTATTTCATTAATTATTTCATGGTTTCTTTGCATCTTCATCTGTAGTACTTACGCATCGGTGTATGTTCCCTATGTTTGCTTACATTAAAATACCAGTACTAATGACCAGAGCATAAAATGCAGCTATTCATATTTGACAATATATTTTGAAAGCACAAGACAAATCAGAAACAGTTTTTAATTTAGGTTTTTATTTTCATTTTGTTTTATTTTTCAGCTGTTGATTTGATGGTGATGTGATGCTATATTACATGTTAAGATTCAGTTGAATTTAAGATGTTTAATATAGCATCAAATCACAATCGTCTCCTGAAGTTGCTTTATACTGTAAGATAGAGACCCTACAGTAGCAGCAAGAAAACCCCAATTAATTAATAATCCCTTATGAGCAAGCACTTGGCGACAGTGGGGAGGAAAAACTACCTGTAACAGGCAGAAACCTCCGGCAGAACCAGGCTCAGAAGGGACGGCCATCTGCCGCGGCCGGTGGGGGTGATGGTAACGATAATGAGGAGACACGATGAAGAATATTTCTCAGTCTAATTAAAGTCGAATGAAATAGTTTTAAAATAAAATATACCTCAGATGTTAACTCTGAGGCCAGACTGCTTTAAGATTTTAAAAGAGGTATTTGAAAAAAATCAAGATGACAATTTAGTCATCTGTACTGCCTTTAAAGCAGCGGCTGAACGGCTTCTTAAAAGCTTTTAACACTGCTGAAAAAAACCTGGCGAGTTTGGATTTCTTTGGAGGATTCATGAAGACACCGAGATTGATTGTTAGGTGATTCAGAATAGTGTCGTAAAAAGATGAATCTTCTGATATTATTACATCGAAGAACTTCTCTGAAGATCCAAACTCCTTGATAAGGCTTTAGCTGTGGCCTTGACTAATTTAACGCTGTTATTTTAAGAATTTCCAGGGATTTGGTGCGTCTCACTTCAGAAAGTACCAACTCTGTCAGATGGTTGGTAGCAAAGTCTATTTTTTCTGTATCCAGAAGATGTTTGATGTTTTTGGGCAATTTGCGTGCGATTCTCATGACTAGAAGAGTGCTAAATTGATTGGCAATTAGCCTATCATCAGGTGACACTAATGTTTCTGACAGTTCTTCCTCTGTTTTTTCAGAGGTTGCTGGCTGACTTTGACCCTCTGTGGGTTCAGAGTGAGACACTGATGCCTGATCATTGCTTGTATTTGAAACCAGGTCCGGGTGTTCTGCACTCACACAGACTGGTTGATTGGTGAGATCAGTAACTGGACTTGACTGTGATGTAAACAGTCTGTCACTTGTTTCACCAGCATCTGGTCCAATCATAACTTCTTCCTTTGATGGGGTCAGCACTCTTACTATATCTTCCACGGCACCAGAAATTTTGTCATTTATAATAGTTTGGGTTAAAGTTTCATTCTCCAACCAGAAAAGAAGGTTTTGTAAGAACCTTTCCACTGAATCTTCTACGAGCACATATGGCACCTTAGGAGCAGAGGGTACGTTACAGTCACCCTGTGAAGTCTTAGACATGTCAGACTCTGAGAGACTTTTACCCATTTGCATCATGGGAGCTGGATATGTTGACTCAACATGGTCGTACACTTTATCTGTCAACTCCCTTGAAAACATCTCGATTTCCTTACTTGTCAGGTCAAGGTGTCCTGCCTGTGTTAATTTACTAAACAGTTTATCCATAACCGGCATGACTGTTCTAAATTTGAGTGGAGAAGAACTTTTAACTGTGGTTTCTAAGGTTGGTGATTTTCTGGGAACTTCTGAGGGATTCATGTGTACGCTTTTCCTGGAGTCAGCTCTCTCACTCTCAGCGGAGTTTGCCTGTTGTCTCTGAAAGGTCAAATATCCTTTGCTTTTCTTCACCTGATCTTTCAGCTCACTGTTCATTTTTTCAAATTCCTTTTTAGCAAACCTGAAGAAGTGTTGTTTTACTTCATCTGGTTTTATGATTAGGGCGCATGATGCAAAAAAGTCTTTCACCTTTTTGATCACCAGGTCCACATCAAAAGCAGGCTTGGGTGAGCTACACTTCTCACTTAATGTGATATCTTCTGCATCAGGATACTGAATGTTAGCAATTAACACATTTACAATGTCAGCTGCAGCTTTATCTGCATCATCTTCATCATGTAAATAATTCAGACTGTTGAGGATTGTTTCAATATCATTTCGAGCTTTCTCCTCAGCTTCTGCAAACTCATCACTTTCTTTTTCCTCCATGGGTTGCAGTTCTATGTGACAGTCCTCGTCATCTTTACTTATTGCTCTGTCTGTACTCCACCTCATGAGATCCATACTTATTTTTTTAATTGTTCCCATCTCAGAGAGCTTGGATTCAAGACTCTCAACGCTTGAACTAAAGGAGCTGGGTAAAGTCTTCATGCACAGGCAGCTCAGCTTACCTTTATATCTCTTCAGATATGAGAAAGCATGAGAAACCATGCATCTGAGGTTTTTTATGTTTGTTATTTTTCTGGTGACATAAATAGATTCAGGGTTTTCTGGGACTAGAACCCAACCCGAGTTGACTTTATTCGAGATCTCCTCCTCAACCATCTGTGTCAGCTCCACAGCGCTGTCACACTCCTCATGGGTGACATTAAGAGCGGCAGCAAAGCTGGTTGAGAGAGAGTTTCCCAATATGGGGCTTATTTTTGTCACGGCTATGCTAAGGCTTGTCTGGAATGACGCATCATTTAATTGGTCCTGACCTCCTAGAATTGAAGTTTTTATGGTGCTTGCGCTAACTGACTGTATGACATCAGTAATCATATCAGCCAGTGCTACTTGGACATCGGAGTCCCAGATCCCATTTTCTATCAAGCCCCACTGTAATCCAGAGAGCCTATCGAAACACCCGCTGATAGCAGGTAAAATATCCTCTGAATTAATGAGGGTAGGGTTTCTAACACTGGATAAAGACATTGTCAATGACTTAGCTTCGCTACAATTACGTTGGAAATCCGTTTTCAGAAAGCTTTCAGAAAGGGAAGATCGCGGTCTGTACATTTAACGTACGACACCCCTATTTATGGCTTCAGGTGGAGGTCACGTGCTGCAAGATCAAAGGCACGTACCGCTAGATCAAAGCAGAAAGGAACTGTGCTGTGTGACGTCATGCGGTGAGTGTTCACCTACATGCACGTGCACACAAGTGAGCGATCACTAATAAATCACAGATGCATAAACAGTGTTTTAGCTTCAGCGCCGGGGTTGAAGTCCGTGTTGTCAAACTTTCAATCATACCTGTAGCCAGTTCTTTGAATCTCTCAAATGGGTTGAGATAGCGCTGTGCGTGGTGACTTTCTTTCACTGCATCCGCCTGCACGGAGCTAGATGCGCAAAGCTGTGTGAAGATTCAGTCCTGTAACGTGTTGCGCTATGGAATTAATGTTTTCTTTGAAGAATATCCTGGTAAGTCTCACAGTTGCAGTTTAAGTTGTGATTCACAGTCCAGTTTCTGAGTATAAAACCAGTCAGGATATGTTTGTCATGCTAACGATTCCTTAGCTTCCTTCGCTATGTTAACCTGTGGAAGGTATGCTAGCGTACCTACATGTGCTCCCTGGGCTAACGCGCTTACATGGGAAGTTTTAGCTAATACACCACGTGAGGCACTTTTCATGCTTCATGATTTGCAGTGAAATGTATTTTTGTCGTTGATAAATTGTTATTGGCCAATAAGAACTGTATAGATGTGTGAAGACAAAAAAAAAAAGGGGTTAACACTAGAGAAATACGTGTTTTATTTTACAAGTGAAGTGATTGCCCTGCACGTTGTGTGCAGGCTGTTTTTTTTTATGTGGTAGAAATCTGCTGCAAGGACTGAGCGGTGCCATCGAAGGACTGGATGCCACTGGAGGTGCCTAGAAAGGACGTTCTCAATCTGAAGGCCACCTGTTTCCTTGGAGGGTGGTAGGATACAACGATTTGCAATGTTTTTAAGGATTAACGTTTTTACTGAGATCTCAGGACGCTTTATGTTGTTACTTTTTTCCTTTTTGGGTCAGATGTGATTCCACTTAACACAAAAAACTGATGCATCAAAAAGCAAACCAGTGACTAAAGACAATTAACACTTACTAAGAACACTGAATACTAAGTGCACTGAACTGAAATGGACAGCCTACCTAATACATTTATGGACACTTTAAGCGATATATTGTACATTGTTGAGATTTACATGTTTGAAATGATTTAAATGTTTTGTTCATGCCTATGTTTTGGACCATTTAAATGTTGAATACACTCAAATCACTTTTTTCCCTTTAAGTTGTTGTCAGTGTCTCATTCTGAGTGGAGGGTTTTTCCTTCTTTAAGTTACCACTGCCAGTCTCCTTACGATCCTAACTGAACCCAACAAGAGTAGATTCTGAAATATTGTTTTTTTTCTTGACTTTGTATGACAGATTACTGTGGATTTGACTGATTTTTTTGACTACTCAGTTAAAAAGGGTGACACTAGTCTCCTGTAACCCACAATAAGCTCCTTGGTTTTGCTGATGTTAAGCACCAGGTTGTTGTCACAGCACCATGATGTCACGGCTCTCACCTCTGTGCTGCATGACGTCTCATCTCCATCAGAAATGCAGTCAATGAGAAGATGAGACTTTATTGATCGATGGCAGGAAAATTTGTACATTAACTCAGCTCAGGTAGAGACAGCAGAAGAAAATACAAAAATAGAAATAAAATATAAACAACTACAAAATACATAAGATAATACACTATATCCAACAGTAGCATACACAGTATGTGACTATGGATAGAGCAGAGGTTCCCAAAGTGTGGGGCCCACCCCTAGGGGGGGCGCAGAGCCATTGCAGGGGGGGCGCGGTATGAAAAGAAAAAAAAAAAAAAGAGCGCTTGGATACTGTGGACAGGTTTTTGACGGGGCTCCCACATAAACGCAAAGCAGGAGATGAAGCATCGCCAAATATGTTTCCAAACCAACTTCCTTCCAAGCCAAAGACAGGAAAATATGGTGAAGCATATCTTCCCTTTGGCTTCACCTGCACAAGTGCCAAGGTAGGTCTCCCCTGCAAAATTAGATTCCCTGCGTCGGGAGCACGCGCTGAGCTCTCCAAATCACGGACAAACAGTATCCCACATTCTTGATTTTTAGTTCACAAACACTTCTTGTAATAACTAACTACTCCTGACATTTTGGACATGTTAGCTCTTTATGCAGTAAAGTTACAGCGGGATACAAATAATATCAGGCTGATCCTGCCGTAATTTGTTCCCCCGGTTCAAATCACAGACAAACAGTATCCCACAGCTGTTTATGTGTTTAAACCCATTTTGCACAGAGAGACATTTTTTGAAAAATGTATTGATAGCAATGTTGAATATTATTACACAGGAAAAAAAAAACTACACGTAAAATAAAGTATTTTACGTGTAATAAAGTATTTTGTCTCTATCTGCCATTCTGCAATTCATCTCATGTAAACAATAACGTGGCGCACAGCGTGATGTGAAAAGAGGCACATACCTTTGACGTTGCGTGACGAACTCTGTAATCCTCGTCCACACGTAAACGCAAAAAAGGAGTTTTAAATAATCTCCGTTTTCGGTGAATCGCAACGCCGTTTACGTGTTGACGAAAAGCCCAAACGCATAGAAACAGCTGAGTTTTCAAAAATACCCGTGTAGGTGTGGACGCAGCGTAAAAGAGTTAGTAGTATATTTTATTACCACCTGTAATTTATTGCCGTTTACTTGCATTTGCTTAATTGTTTACTAAATGTTTGAGGTGTGAAATAAACCGCAATGGAGTTTGTAAACAAAATATGGGTGCGTGTGTTTGGAGGATGTGTTTGTGGGGGGGGGGGGTGGGGTGGGGGGGGGGCGCGAACATTTTTCTTGTAAAAAAAGGGGGGCCTGGCAAAAAAAAGTTTGGGAACCACTGGGATAGAGTGTTGTGGAAATGCAAGAAATAAATGTAACTATTCTATCATTACTATTACTATTGTTCCGTAACTCACGGCTTTTGTCACTACAGGAGCAAAGGGGTGTAACCCAGCTGATACCTCGGTGCTCTGATGACACCAACAGAAGTCACTCAGCCCCCGTAAACAGAGAAACCACACAGTTTATCCCTGTGGAAAGAAAATTACCACCATGAAGCAGCCAAAAAGACGACAACAAATTTACAGTGGGGACAGACCCTTTAGCTGTGATCAGTGTGGGAAGTCTTTTAATCAAATTAGTCATCAAATTAGTCACTTAAAAACACATCAGCTCATCCATGCTGGAGTTAGACCATTCGAGAAAGTCTCGCACTGTGTCAAGCGAATCCCCTACGCGACCACATAGTTCGCTCTAACAGTTCTTTATTCTGTTGCTTGTTCGCACAATACTCGGTTGCTTTTCAGCTGCAACCCCACACACAACAACCACCTCAGGTCCCGACACGTCTTATGCAGGGGAGGCGTGATGAACTGATGGAGCTGCAGTCTGTCCGCCTCCCCTGCAGCTGCGCCACAAACCACTCCCCGCTGCACAGACCCTATCTGGGAAACTGGTTCCAGAGCCTGAGCATTGTTTTGAAGCAAGCTACATTGTATCTAATCAGTATCTCTGATTCTGTTCCGATGTCCCGATTGTAATCAAACTGCAACAAAAACCATTAAACCCGTCTGTCAGCTGAGTTGTTGTGGCATGAATGTTCATCATGAATTGTTGAAAAATTGTAACAACAAAGTCTTAAGTATTTTTGTAATGGCTGAACGCAGTTTTTGCACAATTGAAAATGAGTGGGAGATGTAACAAAGGTGAATCTTTATTTAGGCTGTTGTCTGACTGCAGAATTACAAAGTCCATGAAATGAGGAGCCAAATGCAGAATGATAAAGTTCATGAGATTAAAAAGCAAATTAATTCCACTGTCCTTCATAAACAGAAGACACCACCATTTAAACACAGAAAGCCAACAAAACAGGTGCAGATGATCAATGACAATGAGAGAGGAGAGGGACGTAAAACTAAACATGAAACATGTTTCTGACAGTTGACCGCCAAAATAAAATGGGACACATCCGGTGCGAATATCAAACTAAAGAGGGAAACAGACACAGGGATAAACCCCGCGGAATAAAGACTCCAAACATGCTCAAGAACAAAAGAAGAGTATTAAACGATACTGTAAACACAGTGTACAAATGTTTGGACAAATTTACTTGTAATCAGAAGGTTTTTCAGAGCTGATTGCGTTTTTCTTCCCTAGTGCTCTTTTGAAATCTCTCTGTGATGATTTTTAATTTGAGATCGGATAACTCAGGCTTTCTGCTCCCTACTCCTCAGGCTGACTCTCTTCTAGGCTCTCCTGACTGTTCCCTTTACATGCTGATGATGTGTCTTGTAAATCTGGATCCCATTCCAGCAGGACGCTCCTCTTCTTCAGACAGTACCTCAGCTGCTCTCTCTCCTGACAGTCAGCTGTCCACCTCTGCATGGCCAGTCGAGCCAGCGCCGGCATTTGAGGCAGAGCTTGGAGCAGAGCGGGCAGCCAGGCTGAGCACGGAGCAGAGGTTAAAGGTCGCAAACTGACATCCACGTCTTCCAGAGAGCCCAGACCACCTGCTGCAAACAGACTGCACCAACCGTCGTCTCCGACCAAGCTGTTGTAGGACAGATCCAGTGCACGAAGTGAGGAGAGACAGCCCCGTCTGCACACGGCAGCTGCACAGAGGAAGAGGACCCATTGATAACTGATCACTTTGTCTGTTCACTTTACTGTTTTGTTCACAATGTTTCTGATGGAGACAAAAATAACACCCAATAGTTTCATTGTTTTGTTTTATACGACAGCTACAGATGCTGGCAGCATAAAATAAATGAAAGAAATATTAATTTCCTTCAGGCTTTACTTGTCTTAATATACATTTATGTAGCCTAATGATCCACTACAGACTAAAAAGAAAAAGTATAATGTCATTGTGTGTTAGTTACCCAGATGTTGCATGTCATCAGTGGTGAACTCGTAGCTGCAAAGATGGAGCTCGCTGACGACTGATGGCTGCAGAGCATCCAGTAGGAGCGCCAAGTGACCGCCAACCACTTTACACCAGGAAATATCCACCGTGCGCAGATAGGGCACCGCCAGGGCTGATGCATAAACACAAAGTTTTCACCATTTCAGGCTAGAGGGTGGAAGAGGTATTCGGGGAGAATGACTTGAAGGAAAACTTCTACAACTAAACAAGTGTGTGTGTGTGTGTGTGTGTGTGTGTGTGTGTGTTACCCAGGACTCGTTGCTCAGGTAGCAGCTGTTGAATGGCAGCCGCCTCATTTGTGTCACAGGGAGGGCGGAGACCAGCGGGTGGACCACACCTCCCACTTCCTTATTGGATGACACATCAAGCTCCGTCAGTGCAGTGAGAGAGGGCAGCACCTGGACTGGAAAACAACGAGTCACATGACTGCTGCAGCGTGCATGCGATTAGTGTCCGGCGTGTGAGATTCGTAGCAACTCACTCAGAGCCTCTAGATCATCTCGCATGAGGCAACACAGGTGGAGGTCGAGTCTCTCCAGGTGTGTGACGTGAGCCAGGTGAAAGGTGAGGCGGCTCAGTCCACCAGCTAGAAGTTTGTTACAGGACAGGTCCAGCTCTCCCACAGAGGGGAGGCAACGGAGTGAACCACCTGCAGGACAACCAGAGGTGTGGGGTTTTTTTTAATTTACCCCTCCGAGACTCCTAAAGGACATAAAACAAAAGTAGCAATAAAAAGGAAAAATCCAGAGATCTTTGTACCGAGAGCATCAAGGCTGTCAGGCGTTAGACCGCAGGCCTGCAGTCGAAGCGTGGTGAGGGAGGTGGCGTGAGAGAGAGAGCTGACCAATTCCCTGAAGCCACCAGTGTCCACTTCCTGTGTGAGCTGAGCATTACAAGAGACGTCCAGCTCTCAGTCTGGGCAGAGCAGCCACCATTCCTCCTGAGAGATTTATGAACAGGAAAACCTCATCCATACAAATGTATCAATGAAGAGACAGCAAAAAAACAGACAAGAAAATAATAAAACACCAACTGACAGCACTGTTAAAATGGATCCAAACTGCTACTCCTTATGTTCTGTTCTATAATATAACTATAATATATATCTATATAACTAATAATGAGGTCGGTGTAGGTAAACTAATCTTCAGCCCATCTTTTTACCCTTGAGTCTTTATCATCTCACAGAGAGGGGATATTCCTTATATGGTCATCGTTACCTCATAAAGTAAACAGAGTTCAGATAAATTAGCTAAAGCTATCCGCTCAAGACAGAATTTTTTTCTGTGAGTTAGTTTGAAATTTCTCTGTGAGCCAGTAAATCAAAATGAATGATCAAAGCTGTAAAACTGAGGGCTTATGCTCAGTGGATGAACTGTAGGGGTGAAGCACGACCCAATGTAAGATAAAGAAGGATTATTTGAATTGTAAATGATGCAAAGCTACTCTGTTCTATTCTACTTGAGGAATAAAACTATGGAGCTCGAAATGTGCTCCATAGATTTAAAGTTACTACCCAGCACTGTAGCATCGGCCGCAGTGAGCCGACAGGCCACCAGGTGGAGCTCCCTCAGTGATGGGTGAAGGTTCCCCAGCAGGCCTTGTAGACCACCGCCCCCAACGCCGCTGTTCCAGGACAAATCAAGAACTTCCAGAGCAGGGATGTGGCTGAGAGCTTCACCTGCACAAGACATGGAAAAATCCAACGACATGTGATCAGACAAAAGTTTTTTTGTCAAGGCAAGAGTGTGAACCATTCAGCAAAGCCTCATGGGAGCTGTAGTGAGGAAGGAAATCAAGAAAAAATAACTTGATTGCATAAAGAGGTTGTTCTGTTATAGCTATAAATAAGAATAAATAAAGCAGAGTCTGCACTGAAGATCCCACCAAGAGCAACAACGTCTTCGCTATTTAGCCTGCAGCTGCAGAGCCTCAGCGTCCTGACCTCGCCCACGTGTTGCAGATGAGACGTCAGAGCCGTCAGGGATCCACCGATCAACTCGTTCCAGGAGATGTCCATCTCTTCCACCTGGGGGAGGAACTGCAGCAACGTTGCTGAGAAGAAACGGCAAGAAAAACATCTGTCTGCCAGCTGACACCTTACAATGAAGTCACATTACTTTATTCAGACTTAATTTTAGATGCTCCGCCTCTTGAAATGAAGCTGCATCAACTAGCTGTCTGCTGGGCTCCGTTGTGTTTGTGCCTTTGGGAGTATTTTTAATGCAGTTATCTGACAGATACCGTGTCTGTCTTGTGTGACAGGTATGTGTGTTTTTGTACCAAGCTCCAGCAGGTCTGTAGCCGTCAGATCACAGTGAGCCAAACTGAGGCTCCTGCTGTCGCCTTTCTTCCCGAGTCTCTTCAGGAAAACACACACTCGACCCCAGCCGACGTCCCGCTTGCTCTCTGCTGACGTTGCAAAGCCTGAAACACACGATACACACCCACAGGCCTCAGCATGTCACTGTAACCTGATTTTCCACAGTAAACTCTATTTTCTTGAGCTCTGTATTTTGTTTCTGAACCTCTGATTTCACTCACCTTTTTTAAAAAAAATAAAGCAACCTCTTTATGCGTTCCTCTCTAAAAACTAGGACATGTTTGAAATACTAGGATTTTTCTCTCTTTCTCTCTTTTAAATTGTCATTTTTTATCTTTTAAGTCACTTTCTGTCCTGAATTGGTTGTCTAATGTGTATTTCTGCTGTTGTTTAAGGTCTCTGTATGGTTGCTTCTCCTAAACAGACTGGTTCGTATACAGCTTTTCTAGTTGAGCACTTAAAGCGCGTCATTCACCCGAGCGCTTTTTTTCTTCACATAAAGGCTTTCTATCTGACATTTACACTCCAATGGATGCAATCGGAGAGCAACTTGGGGTTAGCATCTATCCCGAGGATATTTGGCATGCAGTCCGGAGCAGTCAGGGCTCAAACCACCAACCTTCCCTCAGTGTAACCTTGAACTAAAAACCCATTAAAAAAAAATCTAAGTTAAAATCTCGTGCTGCTTTGAACAATACAAACCTGAGCTCGGTCCTCTGTCCTCTTTCATCTCCGACTCTCCGTCCTCGGGGATCCCAGGCCGGTCCGAGGTCCACGACAGGAAGCGTCCTAAGGGCTTCCTGTCTGAGGCCGTGCGCTTCCTGCAGATCTGACTCATGATAACAGCGAGAGGGGAACCTTTCCACCTGCTGCCACTGCCGTCCCGCCCCCGCTGACCATCTAATCAATGATAGGAGGAGAGAAAAGTTGAGTCTCGTCAAAAGTCACAATTTGATATTTGAGATTATTTAAGGGATGAGCGATGGATGGGGTTAGCTATAAATCCTGTGGTGTATGGACTGGTTCAAGCTACATACCTGTCCCTATAAAAACACTGAACCGCCTCTTCAGATACCAAATTAAATTACCAATTAAAAACGAAGAGGAATCATCATCATTACAGTGGTTTTGATTCCTATGTGCATATTTACAGGTTTATTAAATTTTAATTAATGTGAAAATATCTATTTATGACTTGCAGGGACAGAAAGTAGAGACCTATTCTGTTCTTCTTTATTTTCTGTCATATTTATCCTGTTCCTGTGTTAAACCTGCTGATAAAGAGGTCGGTGTGTGTAATGTAACACCTGAGGGCCTAAAGTTCAGTCTTCCGACTGATCCAAAAACACTCAGTTTTGCAGTTTTTTCAACTCTCTGTATGATGTAATAGAGAGGAGATATGCAGATACAGAAGCTTCACCCACTCCAGCTTACGAGCAGGAGCCAATCAAAAGTAAGCTGGCTTGAAGGGGGAGGGGTTTAATTGGTTTTCTTATAGATAGCCGATGAACCGATTCGGTTCACCAAAGCCCAGTATAGGCTAAAGAAGGGTTATTTTGAGCTGCCGGTCATGCCAAACTACTCTAGTATATTGGAATAAAAAATTGTGCTGGAAGCAGAATAGGTCCACCTTAAATAAGAAGTAAGAACAAATAAAAACAGGGATACTGAAAGTATGCAGTGTAGTGCAGGGTGTACGCAAGTGTTTGAATGCACTACCCGCGTATTTAGATATGAGCCTCTTCACTAAGTTTTCCTTTAGGAGTCCCCACAGAGGATCTGGATATCCGCTGGTTTTACTTTAGATATGTAAGTGTAATTTGATGCTGAATTTTTTTGTAGTAGAGTTTAAGGATTATGACTTTGACTTAGTACAGAATCTACCACTGCTAATTGTTTCTACACTAAAAAACAGTTTATCGATACAAAAACTGCGTTTCAACTCCTACGCAGACACTTTTCAGGCAGTGCGTGTGTAGTGGAGCACAGAGCTCACTATTTAAAAGAATACATGAATGAATATCTTTATTGTCATTGTCGCTTGAACAACTCATTTAAAACAAACATGCTGCCTCCTTCTTGGTCCAACTTGGACGAAAGCGAAAGCATTTGCCAAGAATGTTTTCATTAATCAATCGTGGCTCAAGAGTTGGGAGTTCGCCTTGTAATCGGAAGGTTGCCGGTTCGAGCCCTGGCTTGGACAGTCTCGGTTGTTGTGTCCTTGGGCAAGACACTTCACCCGTTGCCTACTAGTGGTGGTCAGAGGGCCCGGTGGCGCCAGTGTTCGGCAGCCTCGCCTCTGTCAGTGCGCCCCAGGGTGGCTGTGGCTACAATGTAGCTTGCCATCACCAGTGTGTGAATGGGTGGATGACTGGATATGTAAAGCGCTTTGGGGTCCTTAGGGACTGTTAAAGCGCTATATAAATACAGGCCATTTACCATTACAGGCCATTGGTCCAACTCGTAAAAATAATCCCTGGAAAGCACCTGCCTAACATAGGCTGTGTCCCAATTCAGGGTCTGCACGCTTGAAGTACACGCACTACGCGTACTACGTACGGTGCGTACGAGAAGTGCGGAAGTGAGAGGCTTGTGAAATGGGACGGTCTAGCCTTCGTCGTGCTGCTCAGGTTGCCTAGCAACCATGATACTAACCGCGAGAAACGTTACATACAGCATTGTTTAACAGAAATGAAGGAGAAAAAATGTTTTGTTGGTCATTCATTTTTGTCATGACATCACTTTGATTAGTTGAGTATCTGAGGCTGAGACCACGGGACTGTAAAACATGATTGTTGGGCTTCATTTCTGTACTGAACAGTCATTTTAAGATTAGTTAGTAAATAACAATTAGCTAATGTTGTTCATGCTCAGTGCTGACATCAGCAGTGATGTCATCGTAGTCTTCATCCAGTTCCTGACCTCTGCGATGCTGGGTCATCTCCATGGAGATGGCTAGTTTGATCAGTGTCTTCCTGCTGCAGCAGATGGACAGCAGCAGACCAGTGGAGATGCAGTACGGACAGAGAACCACTAGATGGCAGAAGAGTCTGAGCACAGACTCACAGGGAAGAAGAGGAGGACCATCTGAAGAAGGAAGAAGCAGAGGAGGAGTGTTGGTCAATTAAACACAGCACAGAGGAGCAGTGGTCAGCTCTGTCCCCTCACAGTAGGAAGGTTGCAACTGCTGATCCTGGATCAGCTGTGGAGGTGAGGCAGGTATCTGTGTGAGCTTTAGTTCAAATACTCTGAGCAGTCAATGAGAGCAGAAAAGCTCTGAGAACATTACACTGCATGACCCCCAACAGGCTGCTCAGGACCAAACATGAGGGGGATCTAAAATTCAATTCAATTTTATTTATATAGCACCAAATCACAACAACAGTCACCTCAAGGTGCTTTATGTAAATCTATCTAAATTATCTAAAAGGTGACGCAGACTGACAACATCTGTCCTGCTGCATCATGTCAGAGCTCCTCTAAGGAGTGCTTCTCTAATCAAGGAGGACTTTCCTCCCTCCTCCTCTTTCATGTATTAGTGTTTTTTCCTCATCATCAACTCACCTGCAGGAACAGTCAGAGCAGACAGCAGCAGCACACACACACCTGTAACAGGAGGACAGAGGTCACTGAGGGTCACCAAAGGTCAGAGGTCATCATGAGGACAGACAAGTGTAGGAACATCAGCTCACCTGCAGCAGTCAGCAGAAACAGGCCTGAAACTGAAGAACACACTGATCAAACGTCAAATGGTCACATGACCAAAGAGAACCATTCAGACTGCAGTGATTGGTTACTGTTCCCACACGTCAATACTCCACAGCACCCTCCAGTGGTGGAAACACAGATAATACATGTGGAGAAACATGAAGGAGACTCACAGCAGAGGCAGACGCTCCGTCTCAGACAGCTGTCACCCCCACAGCTCCACAGGTCTGCTCCTTCCTGTTGTTGTCAGACAGTTGGAGCTTTGTGATGGAGAGAACAAACACAATCCAGCTGCAGTTATTGATCCATCATCTGTTCATTGATTGACAGTTTGATGATGACTCCTGACATCAGAATGATGAAGATGGTTGAATGTGTGCTGCTTTGTTTTCATGAATCACATTAAAAAACACACTTACGCTTCCTCAGACCTGGTCTCAACCATCGGACTCCAGCAGGCTCCACCCTGAAAGGAAGAGGGGGTCAGACCAGCACAGTCAGCATGCACACATGGACATTACATGGCTCTCATACACATGAACATTCACAGTGTTCATCAAAGTGAAAGCCCGGGGGAATGAAATGTCTGTGGTGTCTGTTTTTTGTTAACAAGACTGTGTATCGTCTGCCTGAAGGAAGAAATGTGAACAGTTTATCTCCATGATGTGAAAGGTCTGTAGAGATGTGTTTGTCTCTCATTCTGGACCTTTACAGGTCCTGGATGGAGGAAAGACAGCACAGATGAGCCTCTCTAAAGACCTTATTGTCTGACCCCGTCATGCTTCATGACTGAGGCCAACCAGACAGTGATTGATGGAAACAGGACAGACTGGATGATGGCCATTTCTCCAGACTGCAGAGGGTTATATCTTTGAATGAGTTCTGACACATTCATCAACACCATATCTCCAGTCATTGGAGAAAATATCAGAGGAGAAAAAAGTCACATTTTTACTGGAAAAACCACAAACATGTTTAACCAATCATTTTGTACATTTTAAAAATGATGCACAAGTTTTGCAAACAACAACTATTTCCCTAAAAATGCAGCCGAGGCCTCAGGCAGTTTTTATACAACCATTTCAAACTATTTACAGAACAATCAGGTGTTCTGCATCAAATAAGAAGCCACACAAATGATTTGTGCCACTGCAAAAAATAGTTTGTTAAAAGGTCAGAGAGATAAGATGGAGCTAATCCATTCAGAGCTTTAAAGACAATCAACAAAATCTAGAAGTCGATTCTATGACGTACTGGTAACCAGTGTAAAAAGCTGGAAAAAGCTGGTTTTAATAACAGAATTTCTTTGTTTCTCAAATGAGAAAGAGCTATCGAGAAACACTCCTAAATCTTTTGCAAACAGAGTCCTGAACTTTTCCAGTGAGCCAAGGTCAACATTATCCGATAATGCTAACATTATTTTCCCTTGCATTATAACAATGTGAGCAGCTAATGCTAACACTATTTTCCCTTTCCTTATAACAGTGGTTCCCAAACTTTTTTTGCCAGGCCCCCCTTTTTTACAAGAAAAATGTCCCCCCCGCACAAACACATCCTCCAAACACACGCACCCATATTTTGTTTACAAACTCCATTGCGGTTTATTTCACACCTCAAACATTTAATAAACAATTAAGCAAATACAAGTAAACGGCAATAAATTACAGGTAGTAATAAAATATACTACTAACTCTTTTACGCTGCGTCCACACCTACACGGGTATTTTTGAAAACGCAGCTGTTTCTATGCGTTTGGGATTTTCGTCAACACGTAAACGGCGTTGTAATTCACCGAAAACGGAGATTATTTAAAACTCCTTTTTTGCGTTTACGTGTGGACGAGGAATACAGAGTTCGTCACGCAACGTCAAAGGTATGTGCCTCTTTTCACGTCACGCTGTGCGCCACGTTAATGTTTACATGTTTACATGAGATGAACTGCAGAATGGCAGATAGAGACAAAATACTGTTAATCTATCTGCAGTTTTTACACGCTTACATATACACACGCAGTTACTGTCTCTCCATTTAGAAAGGCAGAGGCGTCACGGTGTAATTATTTTACGTTTATTTTACACTTCACCCGTTGCCTACTGGTGGTGGTCAGAGGTGGCGCCAGTGTCCGGCAGCCTCGCCTCTGTCAGTGCGCCCCAGGGTGGCTGTGGCTACAACGTAGCTTGCCATCACCTGTGTGTGAATGGGCGGATGACTGGATGTGTAAAGCGCTTTGGGGTCCTTAGGGACTAGTAAAGCGCTATACAAATACAGGCCATTTTTACCATTTTGTATCCCACTGTAACTTTACTGCATAAAGAGCTAACATGTCCAAAATGTCAGGAGTAGTTATTACAAGAAGTGTTTGTGAACTAAAAATCAAGGATGTGGGATACTGTTTGTCCGTGATTTGGAGAGCCCAGCGTGTGCTCCCGACGCAGAGAAACTAATTTTGCAGGGGAGGCCTACCTTAGCACTTGTGCAGGTGAAGCCAAAGGGAAGATATGCTTCACCATATTTTCCTGTCTTTGGCTTGGAAGGAAGTTGGTTTAGAAACATATTTGGCGATGCTTCATCTCCTGCTTTGCGTTTGTGTGGGAGCCCCGTCAAAAACCTGTCCATTATGCTAGCAGTGTCCAAGCGCTCTTTTTTTTCTTTTTTTCTTTTCATTACATAATCATGAGATCTATTTCGACCACAATAACTGAGCAGGCTTGGTCACTGCTGTTATCCTTTAATGCAATAGTACTTGAATGGCTGCAATGGCTCTGCGCCCCCCTAGGGGGCGGGCCCCACACTTTGGGAACCTGTGCCTTATAACAATGTGAGCAGCTAGTGCTACGTAGGATGATGTTAGCAGCTAATGTTATTTTGATGTGAATTAGCATTATGCGCTAATGCTAACACTGTTTTCCCTTGGGTTATAACAATCGGAGCAGCTAATGCTAAATAGGCCGCAATTAGCGCCTACGTCTAATTTAAGGCAAATACGCATTACAACCTAATGCTCATATCGTAGCATTATCCGATAATGGTAACACTGTTTTCCCTTACTAACAATGAGAGTAGCTAATGCTAATACGTTTTCCCTTGGTTTACAACGATGTGAGGAGTTTATGCTAAGTAGGCTGCCATTAGCAGCTAATGCTAATACTGTTTTGCCTTGCTTTCTACCACATGAGCAGTTAATGCTAAGTAGGCCACTTTGCTATGCTCAGGATTTGTGTGCTCTGACAAACTCTACATTCACAGCTGAATCGTCAATGTGTTCTCAAGTATATATTTTTTGTTATTGTGTCAAACAACAGAATGAGAATGAAATATTGATTTTAACACAGCCCATTAGCAGCATTAGCTTATCAGAGTTTCCAGTATTTAAGCTTCCATTTCCAAATGTTAGCTGCTCCTGTAGTTACACTCAGTAGCACAGGAACAGAGCGGGAGGGAGAGACAGAGAAAGAGAGCCAGGGACAACAACGTCACATTAGAAAGGTATAGTAATCATCCACAACTATTTTCAGTTGCAGATGATAAAGGATTCAGAAAGTTTATTCATGCAGGCCCATATGACAAAGAATATGCATGTTCTTTTTGTTTTCATATTTTAATTTATATTTAATTGTGTTGTGGTTTGCAGTGTTTTGTGTTGTTTCACTTTAAATTTGTTTAAAAGGAAAAAGCTGAAAATTTAAATAGTTAAAAGTTGAAATGTGAATAATTGGTTTTTGTATTATATGATTTATTTATTACATTTTATGTGAAGTGAATAAATAAATGTCTATTTATGGTAGTATGATCATCAAACAAAACAAACAATCTCCTGAAATAAGCAGCTCCATGGTCTTTTGGAGAACTCTTTCACTGCTGGAGCATTGTTGCTCTACACTCTGTTCATAAACATCAATAAACTGCAAACGTATGTCTCACCAGAGAAGTCACTCTTTGTGTGATCAAAGACGTCCACCATGCTCATGCTGCTCAGGACTGTGTTCAGGTCATACGTCTCCTCCAGTGTAAACTGAGGCAGCCTCACATCAAGACAACATGTACTCATCTGGCCTGGATGAGTCCAAGCTACAAATTTCTCATAGGTCAGCTCCTTCTCCAGCTGGGATGGAAACAATATCACTTATTAGAGATTGTGTGTGTGTGTGTGTTGTTTATGTGTATTGGTGGATGTGCACAACTAGTCAAGTAATCATTGCTATTGTCACTAGTTAGTATCAGATGTACTAGTAATTTAATCAGTTTTACTGTTTACATTTTATTGATAAAGTAAATTTACCAATAAATTGTACTTTTTTGTGTCCTAAATGTTATGCAGCCATCTGCCGCCAAATAGAGCACTGTTGTTGAGAAATGCCATAAATTCGTTAATCTTGGCCTGACCTTTTTGTTAACATTATTTTATTTAATTACCTATTATTGCTACTTAACCTCCTAAGACTCGAACTCTTCCACAGCATGAATTTTTTAATTTCTCTTTGATATTTGGGTTGATTGGGACCCGATGAATGTAAAAATAAAGAATTACCAGATTTTTATTTTTTTTTACCTAATTTTTGTTTTTAAGGAAAATGAGAGCCACATATGAGGATATTTTTTTAAAATGTCGATAGAACAGTAGCAGTATAATGTCCTCGTTAGTCGATATCAGGCCCTTGTAGAGCAAAATTGAGTATTTTGGTCTAAATAACCCAAAATGTGATGTCCACATTAGTGGACGCCAGGTCCTAGGAGGTTAAAGATGAAAAAAATAGGACCGGCTGTCATGGTCTGGGTGAGTGAGTAACTTTCCACAGTATCAGTTCTCCTCCTCTGGGTGGAGCCCTTCTTGCCCCTCCCCGTTCCTCAGCTGCGGGCAATTATTCTGCAGTATTTAGGAGCAACCACACAATGAGTCTTCACCAGATTGTCTGCTAACCTCATCGGCACCTGGACTCGTCATCCAAACCCTGCCATAGTCACGATTCTGGATTCCGGTCAGCTGCTGCTTAATCCTTTTCAGGCAAACTGCCATTCACACCAGCCTTCCTCCCTGCGCACCTGTAAAGGACTCGGTACTCGCTCGGACCTCGCCTCACCTCCACCTCCAGCTTATCCCCGCCTGCGAACACGTAAGCCATCTCAGCTTATAAAACTGGGAAACTCTCACAACTCCTTGGACCGTTCTGATTATCCTGTCCTTCGTTTCAGTGACCCTGGTCTGCCACAGTTTCCACCTGCCCCACTCCAGCCCTCAGCAGTTTAGTGACCTGACAGTTCCATGCTTAGCCTAAGCCCAGCACTTCACAGACACCACGCTTGTGCACAAAGTTTAATCTTGTTTTTGTCTTGAGTATCTAAGTTAGGAATTCTTGTAAATAAAAGTTTTTGCAAATCATTTCAAGCCTCCGGTCTTTTGGTTCTGCGCATGAGTCCATTCCACTTCACAGGGCCATGACACCGGCAACCGACGGAAAATCGCTTTCTCTGAAAGGAGTTTAGTTATTCAAAAAAGGCTCAGAGTAGAGCTGCTACTCCTTGAAAGGAGACAGCTAAGGGGGCACCTCCAGGGTAAGGTGTTCCCACCAGGCATACACTGTGACCTGCTGGAGAGAATATATCTATCAGCCAGACTGGAAACACTTTGATATTTCACCAGATAAGCTGGAGGAGAGAGGGATGTTTGGACTTCTCTGCTTCGGCTGCTGTCCCTGCTACCCAACATCAGATAAGCACAAGAAAATGGATGGATGATTTATTGTTTTCATATTTTAAATTTAAACTTTTATTGAAGTGATTGTCATGAATTCTCAAACGACATCCATCATACATATGCATGGCACAATGTGCCACACTTTTCAGCCGCAGTTTATTCATTTTTCAGTTGTTACTTTTTCATATTTCAGTAATGAATGAGCATCTTTAGTAGAAACATGTTTTCATATCATAGTTAATATATTTCAAATGTTTTTCTTCTTTGTCATCTGTTTGAAGGATAACGTGTAGTGTAAATGTGCGATGTGAGATCCTGCACAGTTAAGCAGCATGATTCATTCAAGAATGTCATTAAAAGTTTCAAATCACTTTGTTTACACAGTTTTTGACGTCAAGCAGTTTTCAAATTTCACTTAATATCTGGGTGTTTGTCAGTTTTAGACATTTTCGGTTAGTCTGAGTTTTTTTTCTTTATGTAGTTGACTAAGAAATGAGTCACCAGGAACATCCCGAGTGTGTAAGTGTTCTACCTTCTCCAGTCCTGTTGTATCATCCTCGATCTCTGCAGGTAAAAAGATGAGCATGCTCACTTCCTCCCCACTGTAAGGCATCTCTAGAATCTGTCCAGCAGAGGGTGTCAAACATTACTGCACATAAATCTACTGATACACATACATTGCAATCACTCAGTCTCTCAGTGAAATCTGATTATGCAGTGATTTATATCAATATGATAAATATGATGGTTACTTTGCAGTTTGCTTCTTCGATGAAGGTACACGCAAAGTCTTCTTCCTGTTTCATCATCTTCACAGCCTTTGAGTCATTCTGAAGACAAAAGAAATTACATTTGGCCTAAAAAAAACATTTTTTTAATATATTCGTTGAAATATTTCTTGGATGCAAAAATGAATTAAATGACTCTGAAAATGAAAGAGACAAAAATTTGCCTTTGAAGCTGTGTGTCATGAATACTTATTCCCAGTCACAGATGTATTCTCATGACTTTTATTAAAGTAGTTTTTATCTCACACTGGGCCTTAATGCAGTCTCACATTAATAATTTTAGCTCCTCATCTTTAAAGCTCCTCCCTCTTGAGGCCATTTTGATTGGCTGTCCCTCTTTAACAGAGGCGGAGAGGCCAATATCTGACATCTCACGCAGAGGTAAGAGCAGAAAAACTGAAACCGATCCTTTAGAGCAGTCTGAAATCTGAGCTTCGGCTCACAGATATTACTTGTATATTTGCTCATGATTTGAAACTGTCCATGTTGACCAACCACAACTGCAATGGTATATAGACTTTACAAGGTTATAGTTTCATAGTCAGTGTTCTGTTTTTATGAGCACTTTTACCTTCTTGAGCCAAAATTGAGCATCATAAGTTTCAGACCACGAGAAATCTTTAATCCAGCTGCCTCTGAAGTGGGTGGCAGTGAACAACACCAGCCTGGTCAGTTCATTCAAATCATCTTCATCCACCACCTCTGTGATGTTACCTGGTGAACAAAGTAAAACCAAATGTAAACATTGAGAAGTAAAGCCTCCAAGACTGCAGCAAAGTTTTCATCCACAAATCTATGAAAACATGATGGACCCCACACTCTTTCAGCCTTTGTAGGCTAGAGAAACATGATGAGTTTTACAAATGCTGTTTAATCGAAGTATATTCTCTGACTATTGGTGAAACCTGAAGATATTATTCATCAGCACAACATGTGAATATTTAGAACAAGTAAGGATGCAGAGCAATTCTGGCTAATCACTACAGCACACATGTAACAACTCATTATTGAAGTACTTCAAAATTCTGCTTTTTCTACACGAGATAAGATAAACGAGGTAAGCAGGTAAAGTTACATTCATGTGCTGTTCCACAAGATGGCGCTCCTCTCTATAAATTCCTTCATACACACCCTCAATGCTCTGCATATACTTGAGCTTAGCTTTCAGTCAAGGTCAACACATCTGTATCTGGATGTAAACAAAGTATTCTGGTGCCTGGCAGCCACCTTGGAAGTGAATGAGACTACCATTAATGCTATGCCAGCACAAACAGGCAGGGAGCCAAAAATGCTTTTCATAGAAGGAAAGAGTTAATATTAAAATCTGATGGTATTTTAAGCTGTGCTGTAGTCCAACTTTCACAGAACTCATTAAACTCAACTGCCTAAACTCATATTGACCTAAGACATTGGGACAGGACGACTTTGAGATAAAATATCAAATGAAGATACATAAACAAGAAGATTAAAAATATATGAGAAGCAGCAGTGAGTGGGTTTGGCTGAAAAGAAACAAGTAAACAGAGGACTGTACAGACACTGAGGAAGGTGGTTCTGGGATCCAGAGATCACTGCTGAAACAGCTTGACCCACTGTGGGTTAAATCAGGAATAACGGTGGAAGGAGCCCTTTGACAAACCCTGGTCATAGGTCTGTAAAGCTTTTTCACTCTTTAAAACTATCTTAAGTACATCTACCATCACTTCTGAACACCAGAAGGAAAAAAAAACATGTATTCAGTATTTTCATGGTATCCTTACAGGTGCACACTCCTCCCCTTAGAGGGACTTAGCAGGAGCAGTGAGTCCTGCTTATGAAAAACATGTGAACTTGAACTGGACATTAGATGAAGTGATTGTGTGTACATGTGTAAATGTGATCCACCTGGTGTGTGTTGCTGCACCCAGTTGTTGACATCAATCCTGACCTCTTCAGACCTGCTCTTGAAGTCCACAGACTCCAGCTCTGTGCTGTAATGTTTCTTGCTTTGTATTAAGAATTCCTGAAACCACAGACGACACATTTATAAATTCACTCCAGCAAAGTCTCTGACATCACTGATTCTGATTTACTTCAGGCTGGCATATTAAGAAAACACAGTTATAATCACATGATCACACATGCCTCATATCACTAACACACTTACAGATTCTGGTCAGTCAGAACCATCTGAGGAGCCAGAGGAGTACAATGAGAGTTTCTACTTTACTTGCTTACATGTTGACCTGCTGCTCTCATCATCCTTCTCTACAGAACTCACAGCATTTCTGTCTCTGCCTCTCATTGACTCCAAAACACACGAGCTCATGAAGAATCACACTCTACATAAGAAGAAGAAACAGACCTGAGTAAAGGGGCAGGACTTCTCTCTGTACAGTCTGTTAGCAACAGTGAAGGTAAATCGAGCATCTGTCCTGTTGAGTTCAGTGAGAAGTTTGGCAAAGCTGCTGTGAACATCACCCCAACAATCCCCAGTTTGCAAGCACTGTGGACAAAACACATTAGTGGATTCAAAGAAGGACTCAGAAGGAAAATACTGGACTGGATCTAACAAGAAAGAAAGAAAATCAAACTAACTTTTGATTTTCTTTCTTTGTTGTTAGATCATTTGTTAGCGTTTGTTTCCTCTGAGTGCCCAACTTCTTCAACATACCCAGGGAACCTTTCTGTTATCTGGATTCACTTAGCCTGACATCGGCAATAAGTGCTCACAACAGCCCTGCGTTTCCATCTTCACTATCCAATAAAAGGCACAAATAACAAAAGACAGACCTTACTTTGTCACAGCCTAAAGGAGACACAGAAATCACTTTAGTTTCTCAACAAACAAAAGTGAAATTAATTTTATTGATCGACAAGGTTTTCTTAGTATGTGTTTCACTCTCCTAACCTCTTTGTAGTAACAGTATGTAACTGTAACCTTCTTTTAAAACTTTCTGAGTGTGTGAAAATGGGGAAAAACAACAAATTGTAAGCTGTATTCAAGCTCACTTTGTGTCTTCATTCATATCAGGCTGGTCCCTACATGACTGTGGTAACTCAGCTTCCTACAGATGAACAGACAAAGACTGTATCCACACAATGGAGCTGTTATTATTTTGTGTATTTCTCAAAGTTAGTAGGAAGACTGTTTGTGCAGCATTGATCCCGTTGGAAAGATTTTAACTTTCTGTCAATAAATCTCAGAAAACTGGTTTGGTTTCAGTCTCAGTTTATTTTTCCACATTACTCTGGAGTTACTTTGCTCATTTATGTTGTCATGTTGACTTGAGTTTAGTTCATTTAGCTTCTTTTTAGGGTCCAATATCATCACTTTTGTATGACTCCCTGTGCCCTCATGTCTAACCAGCTCAGTCGCTCACATTAGGTTTCAGACTATAATAATATCACACTGATACACTGGAGACAAGTCAGGGTCATTTATACAGTTATAATGGTCACAGTGGTTTCCAGCAGCTGCTCAAATTAACACCAGAGCATCCTGCATGTGTTAAATGAGTACCACTACAATAACTATTCTGCACTATAATTTTAGTGTTTGTGTGTGAGCGTGTGTACTGTACCTCTGACATCTGTGTGGCTGTGTTGCCTCTGGCCCCCAGCATCACCATAGCCAGGGCTGAAGAGATGCTGAACGGGGAGAAAAAGATGTTTCCCGTCTTGTTGTTGTTGCTCAGCTGTTTGAACAAAGCCAGAGAGAAGGCACTGTTGGCCTCTGACAGAGAGATTGCAGAGCCCATTGTTTCTGGGGCCGGGGGTGGCAGAAAGGGGGCAGTGAGTTGTTTAATGCACCAAGCAAGATTAATTAAATCTAACTGAGGTTCACTTTACCTAAAAACTACAAAAACTATAATGGCTGTTATTCAGGGTTTTTGTTTAAATGATATCCTACATGGTGTGTATGTAGATTTAGTCACAAAGCTTCCAGATAAGTGCTGAAAGGGTTAGCATTACTCTTTGAGTGCACATGGAAAAAAATCTACAGTATAATAGGATTACAGTTACAAACAGAAATGTAAATATAGCATATAGTACATTTGGAAAAACTGAATAAAGTTACTTGACTTAGCGACACGCACTTTTCTTTCATCTTCAGATGGTGAGGAATTTTTCTGGCTTCTGCTTGAAGCGTTTTTGCTGTTTGTTTGTTTTTTACCCGGGATGGGGGGCCCACATGACCTAAATGTCTTTGGGAAGTATTGTCATTGTAGCTGGGATAGGCTCCAGCCTCTTCATGCTCAACAAATCAGAGTGGTTTGTATTGAAGCATGCTGCTACAAGCCCAAAACAGCATTAAGGGCAATGCCAGTTGCTGGCACATTTTGTTCTCACTAAGAACTGAACTGCACTTTTCATTTTCTTTACAGCCACACAGACAAAATAAATACATAAATAAATACAAGAATGCTTTCCATGGTTCAGTGTATTACTGCTAATCTTTGTGTTTAAAAAAAAAATATGTTAAAATGGTTAAAACCAATTACAGTGAGTTAACTTTACTTTATTTCTCTCGTTATATTTTTAAAATGAAAGAAACGTTTGGGTTTCCAAAGCTAGTTCCCAGGTGGTATAGATAGATAGAGTATAAACATACAGGTGAACCTCTACATCATCTCCACACCTAACAAACTAACAGCGTCCAACACAAAAGTTAACACTAAGCAATTTCATTTTGTACAAATCAAGCTAACTTTTTTGAGTTTGTTGTCTATCTGACCAAATGCAGCTTTCTGAACCATCTTTTCAACGTCCTTATACTTCTCACCACACTGTGTTTATGTGCTAAAAGAGAAATTCCTTTTAACTAAAAACAATTTTGAACTATAATTTCACCAACTCATCTACACTGACATTTTATAGAGGGTATAGCAACTGTGGCAGTTTGACTTGAAACAGTTGTAATCTGCTCACAAAGTTGCTAAACTGAAGAGGAAGCTCAACAACAGTGAGCTATGATTCTTAACAACGGTGCCAAAGTGATGGAACTATAAAGGCAAGTTTCCTTCATTATGTGCAACTAGTTTATTTTTTCCTTTTTCTATTTATACCGTACTGCATACCAGAGGGCTTAGTGTGTATAATTCAGGTAAATTACATGACAAAAAAATCTTTACTTTAAAAAAAGAAAGTATCTTACATACATTATTTTCAAGTTGTCACGGGCTAGCTAAAACCTGTAGCTATATGTGAAAGAACAAAACTAAACTTTCTTTTACATCATGATGTACTTGTTTATACGGGCAGTAGATCACAAATTCAGGCTCTAAACGCAGGTTGATATGAGTTTGTTATATGAGAGCCTTATCTGCAACAAGGCTGTGATATTATTTGACTTACTTGCTAAAATCCTTCTGTTGATTTTGGTTTCATTTAGAGTAGACTGGAAATGATGCACAAGGCATCTAATTTTTTAATGAAATGAAAGCATGCTGACAGACTACATATGCCATTGATGTGATTTTTATTTCCCCATGTGACTCTTTATGGACTTGACACACCTGGGTTAAAGTATCACACAATTACAAATAACACATTTCACTGTCATTTTACAGACACAAAAAAATCAGTTACCAAACGTACTATATTGTGCTACATAATATTGGACTATATTCACTGAAGTTTATCAGGCAGTATTATGAGACAAAAATTCCAAATGTGTAATCTGTAATAGGTTCAAATGTTTGTTTTTTTCCTCCGTATTTATGACTGGCTAAAATGCAACAGCAATAATAATTCATCACAATACATGTTCACTGTCTCAACATTCATATAGATCCTCTCTTCTTATCACTGACGTCATCTTCTTCATTACAGGTTTTTAGAGTCACTGAAACACAGCAAAGGAGATTTTTCTGGACGTAATGATCAAAACAAAGCTGCTGTTTTATCTAATATATTGCTTGTTCTGGTGAGCACTGACCTGTGGTGTGGATGTGGGCCTGCTGTGTTTGTCTCCTTCTCCTGAGCACCAGTAAGACCACCAATAAGACCAGCAGGAGCAACAGGACCACACGAACTACAGTTGAGACCATTAGCATCCAAGGAACTAAGAGAGAAAAGGTTTTTGTCAAATATGCAAGATAGAAAGTGGCTCTACATGAATTATTGGCACTTACTATTTCCTATCAAGACACACTACAGACAGGTCATTAGATGAATTTACAGTAGTATATGTATGTAGTATACATGCATATATTTGGACTGTTAGAGGGAGCTGGAGCACCCACATAAATTTAATACTATACTTACATTTAATGATGACAGTAATGGGTGCTGTTGCAGTAGAACTGAATGTCCGTGTGGACACTGTGACTTCATACACACAGCTGTAGTTGCCTTGGTGTTCATACTCAGCTACAGGGAAACTAAAGGAGGCTGAGTTGTTGACTGCTGGCTTGCTGTCTGTGATGTTGGAGTCAGAGAAGATGAGAAAGAAACGTCCACTGGAAAATCTGGAGTTAACAGAGCAGGTGAGGACAAAACCGTAACCCCTGGTGATCTCTGCACCTTCAGGACCCCAGACCAGACCTGCACTAGGAGAGGTCAGGGAGATGCTGGGTGTCTGCAGTCTCACTGGGGAATAAAAGGTACCAGGATTAAGAAGGGAGCAGAATCAAACAACACTTAGTTTCTTGTTTACACATTCAGCAGTTATGGTGCAGCATTAACATTTTTTGTTATGTTTCTTGTGATTTGATGAATGAAAGAGTGAACAATTCACTCTTTTAGATCTTTGCAAACTTCAGATTTGATTCTTTTGTTGCTAAACGCTCCACAGTCTTCAAAAACTAACTTCTAATGCTGTCTGCTTGCTCCTTGCTACAGTGGGAGCATTGAGAGCATTTAGTGAAAATGGAAGATAAACAAAGTTAATAAAAACTATAGAGTTACAGATTCAGCCTTTAATACATTGTTATTATATACAACAATTAAATATGTTTAAAACTACGATTGAAAAACTCTTTCAATAACTTTGTTACAGTTTAACAAAACCAAAGGATCTATGATAAAAATGATTTGTTTTTCTTACCAGTAACAGAGAGTCTGACCGAATCACTTAATGGGGAGCTAAATTCACGACGTGAGCCTCTTTTCTTATACTGACACTGGTACAATCCCTCGTTATCAAAGTCCACGTTAGGAATATTGAAGGTAGCAGAGTTTGTGTTGGAGGTTTGGCTCCTCGTGAATGAACCCTGAATTTGACTCAGAGTGAACGATCCACCTAAAACCTGAGTTGAGACTGAACATGTGATTTCAACAGTCTGACCCCAGGTCACCTCACCAACAGGGCAAATGGAGATACTGGGTTTTGGAAAACTCACTGAAAAAATATCAACATATGAAAGCATTATCTCACCAGGTTACTGATTCTATTATTGAAAGAAGAGAATGAAACAAAGAACTTGGCAAAGTGGATTTTCTTCTTACCAGTAACAGTGAGTCTGACAGAGGAAGAGTTGAACCTTCGGCTTGTTTTCATGTACTGACACTGGTACAGTCCATCATGATCGAAGTTCACATTATGAAGATTGAATGTAATAGAGCTCGTAGAGGATGTTTGACTCCGGTTGAATGAGCCTGAAGTCTTCTGGAGGATAAAAGTTCCACCTGAGAACTTATCTGAGACTGAGCAAGTGATGCTGATGCCCTGACCCCAGGTGACCTCATTACTGTACAAGGAGATGGTGGGCTCTGGGAGGGTTTCTAAAAAATGATGTAGTTTTACATAAGACAGGACACAGTCAAGTTAAGATCAGATAATCTTAGTGCCTGTTGTACTGGCTGATAGCTTAGCTGATACCATTTTATACATCCAGATGGCAAATCTTATTTAAGGAGTCCTATTTGAAAACCACTCTGCAGCTGACTACCAGCCCACTTCTTTCTTTTCATGCTATATCTGATTTAGTGTCTGCTGGCAGTTATGTGCAGGACTGTTAGTGCTGGTTACACTACCTCCAACTTCTGATGTATACATAGAGAAACATGAGGGAGGTGTGCTCACCCCTGAATACCACAATAATCTGTACTGCCTCCTTCTCTTCTCCAATACACTGCTACTACTTGGTTTCTCTCTGGACAATTGGGGGGGGATGTCCAATTTTAACACCACATATTTTTAGGATCTTTGGGATGAAATGATGATGATTTTTTTTGAAGAAGAAGTCTTTAAATCAGTCTTTAAGTGGCATTTAAATGAGGAGTTATTTACAGGCCTTCATAGTAACATCATTAAATTTGGTGTGTTTAATTCTCTCTGAAGTGGAAGTTGCTGTGTGCCCAAAATTGAATTAGATGAAATTGCCTTTAAAGATATGTATTTTCATTTTTTTTTACTGGACAACACTGTTTAAAAAATGTTTAACTAAGAAACTTAATTGGTTAAAATAATATATTTCAATGATCCAAATGAGATGTTATCTAGTTAAATATGCACTAAACTGCAGACATGTTCAGAAGACAAAGTGTAGTAAAACAAGACATTTGAACATCTTTTCATAACTGGGAAAGTAAAATATGATGGAATAAAAAGAAACCAGAATCTAAGTATTGATTAGTACACAAAAAAAAAGTTATTATGAAGTGATAAAACCATATACTTCATGCAAAAGTTTCTTACCTGAACAGACGACGCCAGCATCCTGACCATGGTTACAGTAATTGTAACTAAGTGGGGTGGCGTAAAAACAATTATCTAGAGAAGTTTCACTTCCTGAACAGCCCACATTACTGCGGAAGGCATTTACTCTACCTTGATCAAAATGATTAGACCACTGGGTCTGCAGCGCTATCCCACAGCCCAACTCTCTACAGACCACCTCAGCATCTTTTAAGTCCCACCAGCCATCATCACAGACTGTTCCCCAGGAGTGACGTAAAGAGTTATAGATTTCAACTCTTCCAGAGCACCGAGTGGACCCAGATCCAGCTAATCTGATCTGACCTATGTGGAAAAAGACAATATGAACTATATTGCAAAAAAGCCTTTAAACTGAAAAAAATGTAAGTATGACAGGTTAGAACAGACTGACCTGCAGAAGGTGAAGGTGAGGCCACGAGATAAGCAGCTATGGGAAAATGAAAACATAGAATATGATCACAACAGTTATTCAGGCTAAAAATACTGTAAGAAAAGTTGTTGTAAAGTGATGAATACTTAAATTGATAACTGTGTCTGAAATACTTTTTCATACTGTCTCTACAATAAAGAAAAGCATTAAACATTATGGAAAATCTGTTTTACCGAGGATCAAGAAATGAAGCACTCTCTTTCTCTGCCCTCCATGACTGAGAAGAAAGGCTGCTGCATCATGTCATTTATCAGAACAGAAAATTCAACTAAAGCCTGTGGTTTACAAAAACACTTCACATTGGTTATCCTTCTGAAACACTTCTCCTTTTGATTTCTTTCTTTCGTTTTTTCTTACATGAAAGTAACAGAGCAGTAATACTGAACAACTCTGAACTTTAGAGCACCAAAAACAAACTGCAGCACTCAAACAACACATTTACCAGTCCTGGGCTTAAAAATACATACAAATATTTCCCTTTCACATGGACCTGATTTTTTTTTTTTATGTACATCTGTGTGCATGTATGTGCATCAAGAAAACCGAATGTCTAGTGTAATCGGAGCACTCGGTGCGGTGACTCCCACCACTGTGTCTTCATGTGTGGTGTCTCTGTCCACGCCAAATTATAACAGAGGTGGTTCAGGCATCTAATCAATGCCTTCTGTACACCTCGCTAAAACGTAGTTCTATTCGATTACTCTGGAACCGGAACTGGATGTACATCCCAAAAAACTGAACTTAGGAACTGAAACTGAATGGTGAGAAGTGAAACTGAAATTATTCAAGAGCTACATTTTTAAAGGATAAAATAAAGTTTTAAAGCAAATGAATTCATTTTCAAAATATAAAATTCAATTTCAATTTAGTGACGATAATTTTCAAACCAATACATTGAACTTCAAATTAGGCTTATTCAAATTCAGTTCTAAAAAGCATTTATTCAAGTTACAATTCAGATTCAATCTGAACAATTCAAATTTGAATTTAACTTATACAAATTCAGTTTCTGACAGCACAAAGTTCTGCCCATAATCATTATTACTGGGACAGACTATCAATTTTCCTATTTAAATAAGAGTTGCCTGATTTGCATTCTGTTTTATTTAGATTTCACAAAGCATTGACACTTTTTTTTCAAATGAGTTTGTAAATATTTGTAATTGGGAAGGTAGGAAATATAGTTAAAAAAATCACTTCTTGAAATCAATTTAAGAGTAATCACGTATCATATAATATCGTAAGACATCATCTTCTCAGCAGACGTGTCCATAAATGGATGGATGGATTATCCTTTTGTCCAATTTTGACTTTTTGTGTTAGACATGCATAACCACTCAGTTATGTCATCTAAAAAGGGAGAATGCTCGTGACCTCTCTGGAGCGCTTGAAAACTGAAAAAGTGAAACACTCCTGACGTGCGACTTTGGAGCATTGTGTAGATCACTCTTAATGTATTTACTACTATGCTTCTTACTCTTCAGTATCACTAACAGCAGCTGACTGCCCATTACATTGTGCAACAGAGCAAGCTTAATTAAGATTTTTCTTCTTTTTGTCTACTGTCAAACAAACAGACACATAATGTAATATTTAGATTAACAATCCAAACATTTAAAACTTTATTGTACTGTATGCACTACAATTTAGTGGTGTTCAGTCAGAGCAAGGCAGGCAGGCAGTCCTTGAAATCTGAAAATCCAAAGCAATCTATCGCCTTTCATCTCAAACAGTGTTTTATCACAAAGCTTCACTCATGCCTGTTTAGATTCATCCTTTACAATCAGACCCAACCAAAATACACCCCACACAATAAAATTATGACTTATCTTGCATAAATAGGCTGTTGACTTTCTTCACTCGTTTCAGGTATTACCTGCAAAATAGTTGCATGTTTAATCATCTGGGAATTTACCCTGATTTATTTATTTATTTAGAAAGAGATCTTGACCCCCCCAATGTTTAGAGCTTAGTAAGCAGACAAGCACTCTCATTTATCAGTGTAACAGATAAGTTGTCTCTTAATAACCTCCTCGACTAACCTGTGATGTAAGAAACTTTTAGTATGTTAATAATGAAAGTTTTAATGATGGAGAGGGGAAATCCTGCCATGTCCACTGTAATTAAACAGGCTAACTGAACAGCTGGAAACTCCACAAACACTTCTTCTGAAAAATCATTTAGTGGCTCAAATACAAATTACAAAGTTTAACGAGCTGTTTTGTAATGACAAATTCTTAATTTTTAATTGATTTGCAATCCTCCTGATGATACATACAGTTAACTATGTAACACATCACAACTGACAATTCTGTAATGCAGAAAACCCAACTGTTCCTCTCCCTCTTGAGAAACTAGCTGACTGAAACATCAGTTGTTGCTCTCATGGATACACTTGTTCCTAAATAATATACACTCATAACTAAAACAAGATGTTTAATTCTTGAATAGTTATTTAGTTTTTCCTTTTGCCTCTGTATATTTGCCATGCCAAAATTACCAAAGAATCTTTTTTTGGTTTCCACAGGTAGTTCACAGGCATGAGGTGGTTTGTCTCACAGTGTAACTACTTGAGTATGCATATGAGGGCGCAAGTACATTGATGTAATTGTACTATCAGTTGCCAATGACATCAAAGCTTTACTCAGAGCTCACAAATGATATTAGAGAATGACTATGACAATGTCTGGCACTTCACGTACTGTAGTTTACAGTACCCAGCCAAATCTTTCAGAGTGTGAGAGTGAGACAAAGATAGAGTGAGAGAGAAACTAACATGACTGACTACACAAAGGGAACACAGGGGAGGACACACAGAGGAGACCTAGACAACCAGAACATGAAAGAGAACCAGCTAAATTAAACAAGTAACTAAAAATAATAAATGTAAATGATTAACCTAGGAAGTACAGGGGAAAGGACAAAGGACAAGCTGGAGAAGAAATCAGAATAATCAGATATAAATCCAGCAAATCAAGAACCGTTTCCTCATACCTGATACCTGAAGTCTCACAACATGCTCTATCATTATGTTCTGAGAATCTATCTATCATAGAGATAATTACTTATTTTTTTTTTTTCATTTGAAGGAGGCAGGCCAGTGATGAATGAGAGTAAAATGCGAACAAAGTCTATAAGGAAGAAAGCAGTAATAAAAGACCAGAAGGTAGCTGAGAGCTGGTTTTACTACAGGCACAGATAGTGCAGTCTGAAATATATTCTCAGGTTTCTTTTTCTAAAGATGTCAAATAAAAACAAAGCTCTAGGTTAGTTATTGCTCACCTTGGGGTGGGCCTATTGAATTAGGGCTGGGTTTTAATAATCGATTCATCGATTAAAATCGATTCTGGCTTGGATAACGTGATATCGATTCATTAAAATCCTGAATCGATTTTTTTTATATAAATGTATTTTACCCAAAATTCCAAAATCTCAGGTGAAACGTCACGAAAGTTTGACAACCACCAAACATTTAAAACAGTAAATGAGAGCAGGTACACGGCTTCTGCACAAAGACGTAAACACGATGCGCGGACCTGCCGATCAGAATCAGTGAAATGTCGCCTTTCTTACCCGACGGCACGGACACGGTCGGGGCTGAAAGCCGACAGCTCGCTGATTCTGATGTTTCGGCGGGTCCGTGCTTTGTGTTTACGCCCTTTTTGCGCTGATTCTAAAGCTGTTAGTTTGATCTCTCTCCAAACAATATTGACTGAACCAGCAGCAAAAGAAGATCCAAACTAAGCTTCACATAAACATCGTCATGAATTCACTCTGACTTTTGCTTGTAGGATAGTGTTTTATCTCCCAGGAGAGGGCGCCAAAGGTACTGTGGATGGGGAGGATGTTTTCAGGATCAATTGCCGCATCTTCGGGGGCAACCTGGCAGGACAGAGAATCTGACTGATCCTACTTTTTACAAACAAAATACAATACTTACTACAGTATTTTACAATTACTGATATAATATTGATAGAGTGATCAGAAGAAAAGTGTTTATAAGTTGTTTTTTTTTGTACGTGTCTTTGTTTGTTTGTGTTTATGTTTGTGTGTGTGTGACAACTAGAACAGTCCAAAAAGGGGATCTAGTGGATTACTTGCGAGTAGAGCTGGCAAATGAGCAGCATAAAGACCTAAACTGATGAGGAATGTAGGACATTTGAAAAGAGTTGTGTCGTAACAGACCACAAGATAAACTGTCAAGAGAATGGAGCAGGCTGCATGTGCAGAATGACCTTCACCACAGAACGACTCCAGGTGGAAAGCAAGTTTTTCTCCCTGCCATTTGTAGTACAAACAAACTGTCCTCTCACACCTGCACAAGTATATGGGACATGTTGGGTGGAGAGAGTTCTTAGCCTAGTTAGAGAACATTTATACAGACCTTTTATGAAGAGAGAGGTTGAGGAGTAAATCAGCAGATGTTGGCTATTTCTAATGCATAAAGAAGAAAAAAAGTCAGCATCACATGACAGAGAACCTATAGAAAGTATTATATTGAGCTGACAAACTGTATCTGATAACAATGCTGATACACCAGAAAGCTTTTTAAGATGTATAACAAATCAGCCAGATATCAGAATTCAATCAGCCCGTTTTACAATAAATCTTTCAGTCAGACAGACATAAAAACAGACATAAGAGTGCTGGTAAGTCAAGAATATTTATCAGAAGAAAAATTAGAATAATTAAAAGTCATTCTGAATTTTATGAGAACCTCACTGCATTTTTTCCAGTAATGTCAGCTTGTTTTTATTTTGATGTTTTCCTTTAAAGAAAGAAATTTCCAACTACAAATCAGTCTTTTAAACAATGTAGGAAATAAAATGTTTGATGGTCAGGATTTATTGGGGAAGGATACACAGGAAACTGCCAATGTCCAAGAGCTAATCCAATATTTACCTCATGAGAGTCATACCTGGTGCAAACGTCGCTGATCAGGCATGTTTGTGACAAACAGTAAACAGTAAAGGAGATTTTTGTGAGTTTAAAGAATGATGATTGGACTAAAAACTAGACTAATAAATTCACTAAATTAGTGAAATCCAGTGATGGCAAACAAAAAGCGAAGCAGTTTGTGACTCTGAGGCTGTAACTGTTGTTGGTATTACTGCTTATTAAAGAGCTGAGACCTGAACTTGGGCTTGGATTTTCCTCATAATGCCCCATTCGCCTCTTTACACTTCTTCTCTTTGTGGAGGAGCTGAAGCCTGACGTTGATGGAGAATCTTATTCTAACCTCTGAGACAGTAAAGATGGACGTTTATTGGACAGAGGTTTCACGCCAACCTCATGAACATTTCTGCTAAACTCTTCCATGCGTAATAATGGCCTAGTCATCCTCATCAACGGAATCCATTGAGGGGGTAGGAACAAATAAGTGAATACTTCTGCCCACTCCTTTTCAAACAAATAATGGAATGATATTTGGTAATGATTGTGAAGGCACACGTTTGAAATGTTTGAAATAAAAATGAACTGAACTGAATCCAGTTAACCCAGTCATTTTCTTCATCACTCTCTGCAATGACGTGCAAATGTCATAAACCCACATTTTCTTCACAATAGAACATAGAAATAAATGAGTTGTTAAAATGAGAAAATGGACCATTTAAGAAAAAAATAATTTATTTAATTAATAACAAGTATGTTTGAATGCAGAGAGGTCTGTTAACACATAGTGAGTGAGAAAGGTGACTGAAGAAGAAATTCTAAATACATCATGGGAATCCCCCCCCCGCAGCCTACATGTACTGCAGCATAACTAAGGGAGGATTCAAGGTCACCTGATCCAGCCCTAACTATATGCTTTAGCAAAAAGGAAAGTTCTAAGCCTAAAAACTGTACAAAGGAAGCAAGGAAGAGACAAGGAGAGAGTTTAACGTGACACATTATTGATTCAGAGCTGGTATAAAGCCATGTCAATATCAGACATGACACAGCTCCATCATGATCAGTTATTTGTGTTCATGACTTCTATATATTGAGGCCTAATTACTGTATACTGAAATTCACAACCTGCCACAATGAGATAAGAATGGACAGATACCATCTCCTGGTCACCATCTAGTGCAGAACTGAGCATTGTATGTGCTGATTGTCCCGAACCGGCCAGTGTGAAGTCAATGAGAAATTAAGATCAAATGTAAATTATACATCATGCAGTTTGTCTCATTTCAGCCACTAAACAGTCTTTGATAAATTTCTGATCAGAAGATGGGACATTAGAAGAGTATGGTATAAACATCTGAACAGATAACATTTAAAGATGAGAAAGTTTTGAAAATAGAAAAATACAAAATATGAGATACAAAACATAGAAAAAACTGATAGTAGAGAGCTGTATATTAATATGAATACAGCGCTGTTGTGCAGTGATTTTGAAAGGTTCTCCAACTAAACACTAAAGACTTCTGGTACTGAGCTGCTCTAAAGGACACAGAGCTCACACAGGGCAGCAGAACCGACCAGCAAACAGGATGTTCATGGTGGGGTTATGTCTGATGAAGAAGAGGAAGGGGTGGTCTGCGATGAAGTATCTTAAATTGCCCCGTCTTATCTTGCCCGACTGAAGCTCACACCCACCTATAGCTTCAAAAGTAGCCTCAGTTGCCTTCTCGTGGACCTTCACAAAAGCCTTGTGGATGACTTTTGAAAGTACCAGATCTTTGTGCCCAGACATGCCTGTGACAGAGAAGTGAAAGGAGAACATAATGCTGCATTTTCATTTTTTATCTGAGAGGATTTTTTTTCAAATTAAAATCTGATAAGTGATAGGTTCATAGCATAAACCTACTCGCTGGAACGTTCAGGACAATTTGCAACACAGCAAAGAACAAGACACAAGTAGGCAAAGTTCTTATGTTTCCGTGCACGGGGAGGCCTGTCTGGAGCCAAGTGTCGTTCCACCCACTTGACCTCCATCAGACTCTCAGCCAGGTTCCCCATAGCACTCCTTTTATTGAGGTTACTTGAATATGCATAGGGTCATTAACATATAACATAGGTATGCATGTGAACGAAGAATACCGTGTGTGTGTGTGTGTATCCGTGTATCCGTGTGTGGGGGTCAAACTGTGACCCCAGGAAGACTCCCCAGAGCCGTCCATCTAAACAAAAGGCACTTAGACTAAAACAGATATAGATACGTTTATCCTACCATAAAGCAATAAGACAAGGTACAACCTCTCCCATGCTCCCAGAGTGTGGGTGTGAAAACCAGAACACTCTGGAATGCACACAATGCCGTTGCAGACTATTAAGGATCAAACCTCCTATCACTACACAATCGATTATACACCTCTAAGCATATATGGTTAAATATTTCTTAATACAAATGACAATAATAAAATATAAACCCAACATCTCCACCCTGTATTGTCATTTTATAAGGCTATATGGTGTATATATATCTCTTCAGCTCTACACCACTTGTCACCATTTTCAGTGCAGGCTTCATTCATACACACACATTAGCCTTAGCATCCATGTCACTCTGCTGCAACAGTATGTAGTTGGTAAAAGTGTTAGCAATCATTTTATTCACCATCGATCTTACACATGGCAAAATGCAACCTGTAAACAGGCAAAGCAATGTCAACAATGTGAGAATGGGAGTCAAAAACTTTAAGAACATATTCCACCATGGTCCAGATGTCAACCAGGCTATCCAGCCTTGGGACGCGTCTCCTCCTGATGTGTGGTCCGCCACATATTTCTGCAGAGCAGTTAAGTTCTGCAGTGCTTCATAGATGTCTCCTCCAGTCGTGTATCCATCCGGGATAAATGTACAACAGGTTTCTCCAATAAGCTTACACACTCCTCCTTGTGATGCTGTTATCAAGTCCAGGGTCAGCCTGTTCTGCAGAACCATCGTTCTGATGGCCTTTTGCTCCTCCGCTAAAGCTGTCCCCAGCTTCTTAGTGAGATTAATGTGTCGCAGTAGGGCATACCGGTTGATCTCCACGTGATCCCGCACCTCTGCAACTCCGATGTTTGGGATCAGACTTTGGAAGAACTTAGCTCCTCCACCCCAAATGCGGAATTCCCGCGGCACTCCAGTGTCTACTGTTACTCCAAAAGAGTTTGGTGAGGCTATATCCACCTCACGCTTCCGTCGGTTGCTAGGGTGATGTTCAACTCTGTCCATGAAGAAGACATGATCCGATAACTTCACCAAGGCACATAATCCTCCCCATCCCTCAGGGAGTGATAGATAGGCTTTATGTCCACACAGGAAGTACCAATCAGCCAACACTCTTGTTCCTTTACTGCTCGGCACTGTCCTTGCACAGCCTGTCCACTTTTGGCTCTTTGTTTTTACTGGTATTCTGTAAGCCAGGTTGAACTTGCATTCCGTCCTCCTCAATGTCAAGTTCTCAGCACACTTCGCACTGGTCAAACATTTCATACACCTGCTCTCATTCTCTGGAGGGCAGTAGGTGTATATGTATCCACATAAGTGAAGCGGCAGCTCCCCCACTGACAGTGTTCCATTGTTCATCACACACAACGGTAGTTGAGCTGCGTTCAGCTTGTTCAGCAATATTATGTCTGGCAGCGGGTCTGACACTTGAGGCCAGGCCAATAAGTCAGTTTGTCCAGAACAATTCACGTTCAGAAGTGGCGACTTACTCCAGGTGATGTTCAGAGGTGTACTGTAGTTGGCCTTGGACCAGAGGACTCTGTTGCCAGGATGAGTTGCTAAGCCTAACAGACACCAACTTCTGTCCTCTGTTATGCTGTACGGCCACAATCCAGATGTATATGCGGATAACGGCATATGAGCACACACATAGCAGTCCGTCCTATTGTTCAAGTGAGCAGTCGTATTCATAAACTGCCACCAAAAGTTTGTAGAATAGCCATGAGGGTATTGGGTGTGGTTTCCTTGGACATACAAGGTCTCCACTGCTGACCATGACGACATCAAAGCCATTACACCCAGCAGGGTAGACAACACTTTTCCAGCCATTCTGATGAGTACCTGTGGCTCAGTTGGTTTCTTCACCGGATTGAGACGAGGGGCCCTGGAGGCTTTCCCTCCCCTTTGTACCCGGTCTTCCTGCCACTTACTCCGAGCTGGCCTGGATGTGTGTCACCTTTTTGCAGTGGCTTTGGTGTATCCAGGTAGGTCGTTCTGCGATTTTCACAGCTGTTGGTGTTGTCAGCAGAGCCTGGTACGGTCCGTCCCACCGTGGCGTCGACCAGCACTTTCTCTTTATGACCTTTATCAGCACCCAGTCTCCTGGCTTCAGACGTTCTTCCTGTACAGAAACAGAATCATCTGGCAGATTATTTGCACTCATGACTTCTTTGCTTTTCAACATTTTAATCATCCAGTCTGCTAGTGTGTTTTCTTCTTCTGCTTTATCATTATCATTACAAAACACTGGAACTCTAAATGGCCTGCCATATATTATTTCAAAAGGCGTTAGACCATTATCAGTCGGCGTAATTCTCATATACATTTTCACCAGCTCAATGCAGTCTACCCATGTTCTGCCTGTTTCCTCCATTGTTTTCCTGAGTCTCAGCTTTACTGTGCCATTAGTCCTTTCAACCAGCCCCGCACTTTGTGGGTGGTATGAGCAGTGGTTTTTCAGTGTTATCCCCAGATGTTGTGACATTTTCTCAATTACTTCATTCACAAAATGAGGACCATTGTCACTGTATACAGTCTGGGGGATCCCATGCTCTGGGATCACATTTTTGCATATTGCCTTGGCCACTGAAATAGCATCTGCTCTCTTAGTGGGGACAATTTCAACCCACTTTGAGAACGGGCACACAATTACCAGGCAATACTTGTAGGTGTTACAGTTAGACAACTCAATGAAATCCATATGGATTACTTCAAATGGGTAGCTGGGTCTGGGAAACCTTCCTCTTCTAGGTCTGAGGTTCCCCTGAGCATTATGTTTACAACATATTAAACATGCTTTGCAGAAATGTTTTGAATAAGCATTGAATCCCAGTGTGAAAAACTGCTGCTCGACTGCTGCCACCATCCCGGCTGTGGAGACATGGCAGAGCCCATGGCTCAAAATTGCAGCAGTCCTATATAAGTTCTTAGGCAATATAGGCTTATCACAAAGATAATAGACATCACCTCTCAGGCTCGCTCCTTTAGTGAGCCATAGCTGCTTCTCAGCTGAAGGTGAGTGTGACTGCATGTCTGCTAACACATCGTGTGTAATGGGCATAGTTTGCTCTTGAGACGCCAGAATATGAACCCCATGTGTTCCCAGGGCCGCTTCCTTTGCAATTTTATCTGCAAAGGCATTGCCTAGTACAATGGGGTCAGTGCCACGTGTGTGTGCTGCACATTTACAAATTGCAACTTTACTGGGCAGTAAGACTGCTTTCAACAGGTCCTGTAAAAGTGTTGCATGCTCCACAGGTTTCCCTGTTGATGTTGTCATGCCTCGTCTTGACCACTGAGCGGCAAAGAAATGAAGTGTAGCATAAGCATATTGACTGTCTGTATATATAGTCACTGCCTGCCCCTCAGCTGCTTTACAGGCTTCCGTCAGAGCCACTATCTCAGCTGCTTGGGCAGACATGGAATGCAATAACTGCCCAGCACGGATGACCTGCACATCATCCACAACAGCAAAGCCTGTTTTAGTCTTTCCCTCTGCCGTTTTGAAACTTGAACCATCAACAAACCAAACTTTGCCCTCAGTGAGTGGTATGTCTGTTAAATCACTTCTAGGTTTACACTGTGTTTCCACATCCTCACGACACACATGTGGTGTACCCTCTTCCTCTGTGGGTAACAGTGTAGAGGGATTCAAAGTTGTACACCACTTAATAGTTATGTGTGGCTGGGAGAGCAACAGTGACATTAAAGATATGTGTCTTGCAGGTGACAAAAATGTCATTTTAGTCTGCAGCAATAAAACATCCACCTCATGTGGAACTAGCAGGGTCAAAGGGTGAAACAAAACAATTTCACCTGAACACTTTACGGCTTCAGCAGCTGCACACACAGATCGCACACAATGAGGTAAGGCACAAGCCACTGAATCCAGCCTCTTAGAATAATAAGCTACTGGCTTCATTCTACCTCCACATTTTTGCGCCAACATGGACGTCATAAAATGCCCTTTACAGTCAACAGTTTGAACAAAAGGCTTGTTATAATCTGGAAGTCCTAGAACTGATGCTCCTGTCAGCATCTGTTTCAGCATGCACAGAGCTTGCTCCCCCTCAGGGGTCCAACTCAAACTTTCTGACATAGCCAAAGGTTTACTGTACATCATATCTAGTAATGGCTGCGCAACTTCAGCATAATGGGGCATCCACAATCGACAGAAATTTAGCAACCCTAGAAATTGCATCATGTGTTTCTTTGTCTCTGGCCTAGGTGCTGCCAAAATAGCTGTTTTCCTCTCTGGATGTATGCTCTTCCCTGCTGCACTAAGCAGATGTCCTAAAAATTTCACTTCTGTCTTTACCCACTGTAACTTTGAAAGTGAGGCCTTGTTACCTGTTTCAGCTAAGTGAGTTAGCAATGCCAATGAGACGTCTCTACAATTCTTCTCTGAATTGGATGCAATTAAAATGTCATCGACATATACCAACATCTGTGAATGTGATGGAATTACAAAATCAGACAGACAATTTGTAATATTCTGTGTGAAAATTGTAGGACTATCACAAAAACCTTGCGGCAATCTGGTGTATGTGTATTTTTTGCCTTGATAAGTAAAACCAAACCAACCCTGTGAATTCTCATGCACTGGTATGGAAAAGAAAGCATTACTTAAATCTACCACAGTGAAGTGTGTCTTGTCTGATTTGAGCTGATTTAACAAGGTGTGGGGGTCGGGGACACATGGAGCTATACTCTCCACTGCCTGATTTACAGCTCTCAAGTCTTGAATCATGCGCCACGACTGTGAATCAGCCTTTCTAACTGGGAAGATGGGTGTGTTACATACTGCTTGTGGAGCTTCAACTAGTATCCCTGCTTTAATCATATCCTCTATTACTGGTTTAATGCCTTCCACTGCATCAGGCTTCAAGGGATATTGTTTCACTCTTGGCCTAAAAGACGTTTTGGGCTTTATTACTACTGGACTCGCTGTGGTCATTAACCCCACATCAGTCTTCCCAGTAGACCAGAGCTTCTCTGGGACCTGTTTAAGCTCCGGGTGATCTCTGACATCTACAACAAATCATTCTGTTGTGTCATTCTCACCCCCCTTCAAGTGTGTTTGTGGTGTAGTATGTGTAACCCATCCCAGCTTTTTACGAAAGATGCTGTGCTGCATGTCTGTCTCCCAACCCCCTCCAGCTTGCTGCCACATTCCAACACTCTCCCCCTGTCTCACCAAAGATGCTAAGTCTGACCACTCAGCTGTGTCACTCTTTGTCAGTGAAACGTGTGGTGTCTGCCCTGTAAAGAGTTGTTGTGCAGCTTCAGAAAGGATCACACTACATCCAGCCATGGTTTCACCATCAGTATATATTGCTTTTATGGTGATTCTCTGTGGCCCTAATTTCAGCACTTTATCTGTGTAGGCCTCATCAGGCCCAAGCGTGGTCTTAAATCTCAGTGTGACATGCAAGTCTTCTGGTGGCTGTGTGTCGTGGCTGGTTGTCAACATTTCCTCAGCTGCAGCTAACAGTTTACAGTTTATTTGATCCGGTCTGGAGGCCGACAGGTCAAGTGTCCAGTAATAATGCAAATCCCCACTGTCCTGATGAACCATTGTCTCAGCAGTTTCTCCTTTCCCTGCAGCTATCATCCCAATGGATGTTGGAATTATTGAAATTCCAAGTTTCATCATCATATCTCTTCCCAAGAGGTTCACCGGACAAGTTGGGCACATTACAACTGGACCCTGAGCTGCCTCTCCTGTGGTAGGATCTCTAATCCACACTGGTTTAGAGATTCTATGCTGATTTAACTGACCATTTGCAGACTTCACATAAATTGTGCCACTTGAAGGGTCAACTCCTGACACATGATCTTTTAAAACAGTTTTATCTGCACCTGAATCACACAGAAATTGAACAGTTTTACCCTGCACAGTTAACGTGCGAACTGGTTTTACTTCTTTCCCTGACAGATTTAACAATACTTCAGTTAAATCTAGAGTCTGAAACACAGGCTGTTGTAAATTCCGGGAAACTAGGGGATCATTTGTACATGTATGTGTGTTAGCAGTGTCAACAGGTGCTAGTCATTTATTATAATAAGGGTTTCTTGCATCAGGGCGTTTATACTCTTCAGGCATGCGATCAGGACACTCTCTTGCGTGGTGCCCCTTTTCCCCACATGCATAGCATTTATCAAATCTCTTGTCCCGCTTCTCTTTAGGGCCCCAACTTCTTCTACTCCTCTCACCTCCGCCTCTATTTTTTTCCCGTCTAAACTGTCCCTGGGAAAAGATTTCATCTGCTAAAAAGGCAGCAGCCTCAGAGCTTTGTGACTTCTTTTTATATTTATTTTTAATAACTTCCTGTGCATGGCGGGCCCAATTCATGCATTCAACGGACCCGTCAGTGTTCTGATTAACATTTTGTTTTCTGATGAAAGCAGCAATGCGTGGATGGAAGCCATTCATCAGAGCATGCTTTAACTGCTGCTGATATGGGCTGGCCTTCTCCGCACTCTCTTCAAGGCCGCTATGCACTTTGAAAACTTCCTCTAATCTCGCCCTGAATTCATGAACATCCTCTCCTTCTTTCTGCACACATTGGGCAATTTTGTTGTAATCTACAGAAGCTTTAAAGGTAGTTCTAAGGCGCTCATAGACCCCATCAACTTGGCCTCTTAAATTTTCATGGCCATAGGGTAGGACGGTATTACCATCCCTCCCTGTGTAGGTGCCTCGCACCCGAGCCCAGTTATATGTGAGACACTTCCTAAAAGTGGCTTCTGTTTCCTGACCGTTTAAGCGGTACGAGGAGCAGAGTTGCTTATGTCGGGCGATAAATTCATCAACATTAGTCAACGGGTCTCCTAAACCTTTACATGCTTCTGCACATTCAGATTCAGTCCATGGCCTGTAAACACAAATAACACGGCTTTGGTCACCTTCAACACCAAAATGGGGATTTGCAACCTCCACCATAGGAAAGGTATCTAGGACAGGGTAGACAGGCATACCAGCTGCACTCGCCTCATCCCTTTTAGTTTTGGCTCTAGTGTTATAAGGGCTTAAATATCGTGCTGCGGCTTCCCCAAACTCCTGTCGCACCCTATCCTCCTCCTCTCTCTCTCTCTTTTCCTGCTCCTGCTTTTCTTCCTCCTCTCTGACCTCTCTCTCTCTCTCTAATGCTGCTCTACGCTGTTGGTCTCTTAACGTCAGCACCACTGAAGTAGACTGCACCGTCTCATCTTCAGGTTTCACAGCTAATGCTTGCAAAGCTGCTCTCTTTGCATTCACTGCCTCCTGTCTTTTCTGTGCCTGCTCTAACCACAGTTTAGCAGACGCCAGTTGTAACTCTCTCTCCTGTTTCAATTTCCCTTTTGCACAAACTGCCTTTACTGTCAACTGCTCTACTAACATTTGACATTGTCCTACAACCAATTTACCTTCAAAACCATATTTCTTGCGCCAATGTCCTAAATACTTTGTGCTTCCAGGAGCGAATTTCATCATAAACTTCTCGTCACCCTCTGACGCACTCTTAGTTGCTTGGGAACCCATAATAACAACAACAGCTGACGTCACAGACCGCGTGTTCTGCTTCGCACCCACTCACACAAACACACTCACAACAACACAAAATATCTTCGCACACAAACAACAAAAACTAGGCCCATTGTCTCAACGCAGTCTCACACAGTGGCTGCGCGCTTTGCCGCACTCAGTGGCAAAGACTTACATAACAGTGATCACGCGCTTTAACGCACACAGTGATGAAGACTTCCAACTCAGTCTCACATAGTGAATGCGTGCTTTGCCGCACACAGTGGCAAAGACTTTCAACGCAACCTCACACAGAGGATGCGTGCTTTGCCGCACACAGTGGCAAAGACTTGAATAGTCGCACACAGTGACTACACGCTTTATCGCACACAGTGATAAAGACTTCACAACTCAGCTAAAATTTTTCACACACTTACTTGGTGTTGCTCACTGCGTATAGCATCAGTCCCGAATCCCGTCAATCGTCATCCATCGAGGAGAAAAAACAGACGGCTAATCCACCGGCCCGATGACGAATTCTCACGCCTCGGGGCTTTGCTGCAGGACCTCTATAAGTCCCGGCTGACGTCAGTCTTTCGGCGTGTCTCTTTTCCCCTCGGTGAATGTCGATTCCAAGGATCCGGCTCGAAGGACCAATTAATGATAGGTTCATAGCATAAACCTACTCGCTGGAACGTTCAGGACAATTTGCAACACAGCAAAGAACAAGACACAAGTAGGCAAAGTTCTTATGTTTCCGTGCACGGGGAGGCCTGTCTGGAGCCAAGTGTCGTTCCACCCACTTGACCTCCATCAGACTCTCAGCCAGGTTCCCCATAGCACTCCTTTTATTGAGGTTACTTGAATATGCATAGGGTCATTAACATATAACATAGGTATGCATGTGAACGAAGAATACCGTGTGTGTGTGTGTGTATCCGTGTATCCGTGTGTGGGGGTCAAACTGTGACCCCAGGAAGACTCCCCAGAGCCGTCCATCTAAACAAAAGGCACTTAGACTAAAACAGATATAGATACGTTTATCCTACCATAAAGCAATAAGACAAGGTACAACCTCTCCCATGCTCCCAGAGTGTGGGTGTGAAAACCAGAACACTCTGGAATGCACACAATGCCGTTGCAGACTATTAAGGATCAAACCTCCTATCACTACACAATCGATTATACACCTCTAAGCATATATGGTTAAATATTTCTTAATACAAATGACAATAATAAAATATAAACCCAACAATAAGGCTAGGTGATGATATAGATCACCTGGTTGAGGTGACAACCAAAATACCAAAGGTGCTGCAGGAGCCGGGGTTTGACTGTTTCCAGACCATTTCCTGCATGCCATTCAACTCATCCTCTGCCTTTCTTCCTCTCAACTATTTTGTCAAAGTGTAATATCTCCAAAATAACCATGAAAAAAAAAACCCTTCATAATGTCACTTTAACAGCCTGTCATTAGTGATTAGTATCAGAGAGTACAGCTGGTTTAGGCAGGATGAACCAGAACACCTCCCTGACTGTCTGTCAGTATTACAGTATTAAAAGTATCAGGACTGTCATGTAAAAGTCCACCAGTCCATTCAAAACCCAGCATCAAAGCTTAGATCCTGCTTTCAAAATCTCACAGTAGTATGATCAGCAAACAAGACTGTGGTGTGAATAAGGCACGGTGGGTCCAGGGATCAGTGTTTTGAGCCATCTTTATTGATTTGCATCACACCGCAACACACACCAACCCCTGAGTCCCCGTGTTTTTAACTCGGCGGGCGTGATTAGGGATGCCCTGCAGGTGTGTCCGCCCGCCCTGCACGGCACTGCAGACCACGCCCCACCACAAAGACAAACAATCTCCTGAAATAAGCAGCTCCATGGTCTTTTGGAGAACTCTTTCACTGCTGGAGCATCTTTGCTCTACACTCTGTTCATAAACACCAACAAACTGCAACGTATGTCTCACCAGAGAAGTCACACTTTGTGTGATCAAAGACGTCCACCATGCTCATGCTGCTCAGGACTGTGTTCAGGTCATACGTCTCCTCCAGTGTAAATCGAGGCAGCCTCACATCAATGTAACATGTTTGCATCTTGCCTGGATGAGTCCAAGCCACAAACTTTTTATAGGTCAGCTCCTTCTCCAGCTGGGATGGAAACAATATCACTTATTAGATGTGTGTGTGTGTGTGTGTGTGTGTGTGTGTGTGTGTGTGTGTGTGTGTGTGTGTGTATAAAATTAGTGAACTAGTCAAATAATCATTGCTATTGTTGGTTTCAGATGTACTAGTAACCATTTTATTTATAAAATGATTTTTATCATTTTATTGATAAAGTGAATTTACCAATAAATTGTAAATTGTTCTGTCCTAAATGTTATGCAGCCATCTGCCACCAAACAGAGCACTGTTGTTGAGAAATGCCATGAATCCATTAATATCGGCCTGATCTTTTTGTTAACATTATTATTGTTGTTTAATTAACTATTACTGCTACTTAAAGATTAAAAAATAGGATCGCAGCCAGGGCTCTAGACTAACTTTTAGCCAAATTTTTCAATCACATCGCTAAACACCGCAGCTTTACATGTTCACTTTTTTTCTTTTTTTTTTCTTTTTAAATTGTTGTCCATACAGACAATATTGATTTGTAAATGATTAACTGACAATCTTGTCAACACAAAGTTCTTTATTTGGAGCACATTTCTACAAGAAAGATAAGTTACCAGATTTTTTGGACCATAAGGTGCGCCAGATTATAAGGTGCATTAAGCAAAGTCAAACAGTCAGATAAGTCAAACTTTACTCAACTCATTCTTCTTGCTTCCTCCACTTCCATACCATTGATTCACTAATGTTGAATTCTCTAGCAACTGCTCTACTGCATGACTGATACAAGTTTGAAATCCGCTTCGTAAGCATGTCTCTTAACAGTTGCCATTTTGTGGTCCTTATACGCACACAATAAAGTCGTACTAAAACATTTTGACAGATTTTGAGCGCTGTGTACCACATAAAATCTTTTCCCGGTCAGTCAGCACAAGCAGAATTCATACATAAGGTGCACTTTTCAGGAAATGAAAGGATTTTAAGTGTGCTTTATAGTCCAAAAAAATAAGGTACTGAAAAAGTTCTTGTGATTAAAGTGCTTCACTGAGCTGAAATTTAAACTTAAAATATCTCAAGATATATAAAATAAAAAGAAAGTCAAAATGAAAAATGCCTCAAAGGCTTCGAACTGAACATCTCAATATCTGAACATCTAACCTGTTGTTGACCACACAGAGACTTTCAGAGTTGCTGAGACTTTTTTTTTTTTTTTTAACTTCAACAGCTGGTCGCACTGGTGCGACCTAGGATCTTTTTGAGTTGCACCATTATGAAATTAGGTCGCATTTGCAACCAAATTGGTCGCACTCTAGGGCCCTGGCAGCTGCAACCGACAGAAAATAGCTTTCTCCCAATGGTGGATGGGCTTCCCCTTAGGGATAGGGTGAGTTCAGTTATTCAAAAAAGGGCTCAGAGTAGAGCTGCTGCTACTCCACATCAAAAGGTGGAAGCTGAGGGGGCACCTGCAGGTTAAGATGTTCCCACCAGGCATGCACTGTCAAAAAGGCATACTTTATCAAAACGGAAAATTTTAAGCGCAACTAAAAAGTAGAAATAGTGTCTGAGGAGTGGCTGCTATTTCTGACATATCACACAGAAGTAAGAGCAGAAAAACTGAAACCGATCCTTTACAGAAGTCTGAAATCTGAGCTTTGGCTCACAGGCATTACTTGTACATTTGCTCACCTCATGATTTGAAACTCTCCATGTTTAATATGACTAACCACAGCAGAAACAGTATATACACTTTATAATGTTATAGTTTCAGACACTCATATTTCATAGTCAGTGTTCTCTGTTTTACCTTATTAAGCCAAAATTGAGCATCATAAGTTTCAAACCACGAGAAATCTTTAATCCAGCTGCCTCTGAAGTGGGTGGCAGTGAACAACACCAGCCTGGTCAGTTCACTCAAATCATCTTCATCCACCACCTCTGTGATGTTACCTGGTGAACAAAGTAAAACCAAATGTAAACATTAAGAAGTAAAGCCTCAAAGACTGCAGCAAAGTTTTCATCCACAAATCTATGAAAACATGATGGACCCCACACTCTTTCAGCCTTTGTAGGCTAGAGAAACATGATGAGTTTACAAATGCTGTTTAATCAGAGTATATTCTCTGACTGTTAGTGAAACCTGAAGATATTATTCATCAGCACAACATGTGAATATTTAGAAAAAGTAAGTGTGCACAGCCATTCTGGCTAAACAAGGGACATCAGGTAAGCAGGTAAAGTTACATTAATGTACTGTTCCACAAGATGGCACTCCTCCCTATATTTCTTCATGCACATCCTCAATGCTCTGCATATACTTGAGCTGAGCCTTCAGTCAAGGTCAACACATCTAGATGTAAACAAAGTATTCTGGTGCCTGGCAGCCACTTTGGAAGTGAAAGCTATGCCAGCCCAAACAGGCAGGGAAACAGTGGCTGAAAAGAAACAAGTGAACAGAGGACTGTGCAGACACTGAGGAAGGTGGTTTTGGGATCCAGAGATCACTGCTGAAACTGCCTGAATCACTGTGGGTTAAATCAGGATTAACGGTGGAAGGAGCCCTTTGACAAACCCTGGTCATAGGTCTGTAAAGCTTCTTCACTCTTTAAAACTATCTTAAGTACATCTACCATCACTTCTGAGCAGCAGAAGAGGAAAAAAAGTCATTCAGTATTTTCATGGTATCCTTACAGGTGCACACTCCTCACCTTAGAGGGACTTAGCAGGAGCAGTGAGTCCTGCTTATGAAAAACATGTGAACTTGAACTGGACATTAGATGAAGATATTGGGCGTTTATCAATATGCGTACTTGTGCGTACTTGCGTTCTCGTGTACTCGTGATACGTCATCAGTCGGAGACCAAGTACTGTTCCAATTCGAAGCACGCATCACGCCGAGAACGCGAAAAAGTCCCGGATGTGTTCTCGATCCGCCCATTTTATCGAGCATGCATCGGTGTAGACTTGGGACAGCTATATATCCCAGAATGCATTTCGTCCAAAACTCAACATTTATTTGAGTTTATTTGTTTATTTGTTCCTGAGTAAACCGGTTTGGCTGTGATTACAGTTAAGCTTCATAACATGTTACTCACAGTTAAATTAGGAGGGGACGGCAGTAAAAACTCCGGACCTGTGACATCATCACGTACGCTGGTGTTCCGACTGTACAAATCACGAGTCCGTGCTCACGTACTTGAGAATTGAGAAACGGCCCACGAGTCCGTGCTCGCGTTCTCGGCGGGTACGTACTCCCGTGCGTTCTCGGCGAGTACGTACTCACCGAGCACGCGAGTACGTACTCGCGTACTTGGGCATTGATAAACGGCCATTGTGTGTACATGTGTAAATGTGATCCACCTGGTGTGTGTTGCTGCATCCAGTTGTTGACATTAATCCTGACTTCTTCAGACCTGGTCTTGAAGTCCACAGACTCCAGCTCTGTGCTGTAATGTTTCTTGCTTTGTATTAAGAATTTCTGAAACCACAGACGACACATTTATAAATTGACTCCAGCAAAGTCTCTGACATCACTGATTCTGATTTACTTCAGGCTGACATGATAAGAAAACACAGTTATATTCACATGATCACACATGCCTCATATCACTAACACACAGATTCTGGTCAGTGAGAATCATCTGAGAAGCCAGACGAGTACAATGAGAGTTTCTACTTTACTTGCTTATATGTTGACCTGCTGCTCCCTTCTCCCTTCACCAAACTCACAGCATTTCTCTCCCTGCCTCTCATTGACTCCAAAACACACAAGCGTATGAAGAATCACACTCTACATAAGAAGAAGAAACAGACCTGAGTAAAGGGGCAGGACTTCTCTCTGTACAGTCTGTTAGCAACAGTGAAGGTAAATAGAGCCTCTGGCCTGTTGAGTTCAGTGAGAAGTTTGGCAAAGCTGCTGTGAACATCACCCCAACAATCCTTGGCTTGCAAGCACTGTGGACAAAACACATTAGTGGATTCAAAGAAGAACACAGAGAAGAAAAAAAAATACTGGAACGTCATGTGTGATGATGTTAATGCTTCAAAAACAACTGACTGAGAGACTGAATTTTATTTGGTTTAAACTTTGTGTTTAATTGCCTTTCATTTGAGGTAAGTGTTAAACTAACTTTTGATTTTCTTTCTTTGTTGTTAGATCATTTCTTAGCATTTGTTTCCCCTGAGTGCCCAACTTCTTCAACATACCTGTCAGGAGATTTATTCTAAAACACTTCTTCAGTTGAAAATCAGAGAGGAGAAACACAGTTTTACTTGTATACAAGGGCAGCACAGAGCAGGGCTCTGTGACACGCGCTCTGAGACTGCCCTGGTCTTTCTTTTATACATCAGTGGGTGTTTGTTCCTTACATTAGAATGTGGATGTTTAGGTGTGTGTGTGTGTGTGTGTCCCATAAACGACTTCCCTAAACCTGCTGGTCTGGAAAATCCAACAGTTCATCTATATCAGGGGTGTCGAAGTCCAGGCCTCGAGGGCCAGTGTCCTGCAGGTTTTAGATAACACCCTGGGTGAACACACCTGAATCAAATGAGTAGTTCATTACCAGGCCTCTGGAGAACTACAAGACATGTTGAGGAGGTAATTTAGCCATTTGAATCAGCTGTGTTGGATCAAGGTCACATCTAAAACCTGCAGGACACCGGCCCTCGAGGCCTGGACTTCGACACCTGTGATCTATATGTAAAAAAGGCACTTAGACTAAAACTGACATAGCTACGTTTATCCTACCGTAAAACAATAAAACAAGGTACGACCTCTCCCATGGTCCCAGGATGTGGGTTTGAATACCAGAACACCCTGGAATGCACACAAAGCCTACTAAAGATCACACATCCTATCACTACACAATCGATTATACACCTCTAAGCATATATGGAAACTTATATCATTAAAAGATTATACTGACTACTAAGTACAATTTTCCATTGACAATACCCAAGGAACCTTTCTGTTATCTGGATTCACTTAGCCTAACATTAGCAATAAGTGGTCACATGAATCCTGCACATCCCAAGAAAAGGGTGTGTTGGCATCATCTAACCTAAAAGCGGTGTTTCATAGATCATATTCACAGGTCATCTACAAAAAAATAGTCCCTGTGAGTGCCAACTATTCCAGAAACGTTTTTAAATAGTGGTTAAAAAAAATCTATACAGAACATGAAAAACAGAGTAAAACACTTTCTTAAAAGACACACGATTAATGCTGCAGAAAATCATTAATCTTGTGATTAATCACACAGAGCAATAAAATAAACACTTGAAATCCAGCTGATTATTTTATTATCTTATCACTGAATGTTCTCTCAGTGCTGCTGTATTTCTAAGGTGATGGCAGCAACTTTCAACTGGCTCAATTTAAACATTGAAGGTTACTGTCCCATGGGTTGCAACTTTAAATAAGTAGGTTAGCACATGGTTGGAGAAAAGCAGCCAGGTTTGAGTCTGACCTGTGCCCATTTGCTGCATAACCCCCCTGCCCAGATTAACACCAGAGCATCCTGCAATGTGTTAAATGAGTACCACTACAATAACTATTCTGCAGTATAATTTTAATGTTTGTGTGTGAGCATGTGTACTTTACCTCTGACATCTGTGTGGCTGTGTTGCCTCTGGCCCCCAGCATCACCATAGCCAGGGCTGAAGAGATGCTGAACAGGGAGAAAAAGATGTTTCCCGTCTTGTTGTTGCTCAGCTGTTTGAGCAAAGCCAGAGAGAAAGCACTGTTGGCCTTGGGCAAAGATGTTGCTGATGCCATTGTTTCTGGTACAAAGAAGGGGTGCAGAGAGTTCTTCAATGCACCAAGCAAGATTAATTGAATCTAACTGAGGTTCACTTTACCTAAAAACTACAAAACAACAAAAACCACGGCAGCTGTTATTCAGGGTTTTGTTTAAAATGATATCCTTCATGGTGTGTATGCAGATTTAGTCACAAAGCTCCCAGAGAAGTCAGTGAGTTATAAACAGCTGAAAGGGTTAGCATTACTCTTTGAGTGCACATGGAAAGAATCTGCAACAGGATTACAGTTATACACACAAATGTAAATATAGTATCTAGTACATTTGGAAAAACTGAATAAAGTTACATGACTTACTGACATCCACTTTTCTTTCGTCGTCAGACGGTCAGGATTCTTTCTGGCTTCCGCTTGAAGCGTTTTTTGTTTGTTTGGGTTTTGCGTTGACCATAACCTCCCCGGCACTGATTACGTTCTGGATAAGAGAAGTAACGGGAATGAACTCGTCACCTACTGACCAATCAGGTTAACAGCGTCACCATGCCCTCGGATCTCTCTGCCTGAGGAGTAGGTAGGAGGATCTAAAGTTTTCCAATAGCCTCTAAAGTCTTCACGTTTCCGTAATGATCAGAAAATAAAATAAATGCTTATTGCTTTCTTTTCCCACATTGTGTGAATTTTCAAGGTTTTATATTTTTTGTAATAATTTCTTAAACCTGATAACTGAATATATTTGCACGGGTCTTTTTGTCCCTCTGAATAAGCACGAGGATAATTTAAAAAAAAATCAAAAAGCCATTTTTACTGTGCTCAAAATGCTGTTTTCATAAGCTAAGCAGGTTTTTAGCAGTAACTAATTTCATTCGTGTACCTCAGTTCTTCATTATCTATTTACAGGGTGAATTAAAAATGTCCTAAATATCTTTGGGAAGCATTATTATTTTATTGTTAATTATTTCCACAGGTGTACAGTAGCGGTTTTTGATACGGGCGACACGGGCGGTTGCCCAGGGCGGCATCGTGGTGGGGGGCGGCATGACGGGCATCGGCAAAAAAAAAAAAAAAAAAATGCTCGTACTCATGCTGCTCCGACGTCATGCCAGCGCATATTGGGAATAACATTGGCACCGATCGGTAGTGACAGCGTGCACCGGACCACGCTTGATATTTGAGGAAATCGACGGTACATTTGTGTGTGAATCCGAGAAGCACTGAGAGCCTCAGATTAACCAATCAGTCAGATCGCTGTCTCGACTTCTCCTCATCCTTCTTCGTTCCCTTGGTTTTTTAAGTACCTCATATACTGTATGTTGGGATTCTTTAGCTAGTTAACCATCACATTAGCAAACTGCTTCGGAGCACAGCTGCCGGAGTCGCGGGTTTTCTTGAATCAGGCGTTGGACCTGCTGGAGGAATGCTCTGCGATGATGGTGGAAAACAACCGCCATTCAACCCATTTGAGAGATTCAAAGAACTAGCTACAGGTATGATTGAAAGTTTGACAACACCGACTTCAACGTCGGCGCTGAAACTAAAACACTGTTTATGCGTCTGTGATTTATTAGCGAGGGGCTTCTCCATCAAAACGATTCTGATTTTATGCAGTTGCAGCTTTCAAAGCGTTTTATGTGCGCACGCGTGAGATCGCTCACTTGTGTGCACGTGAACGCTCACGGCATGACGTCACACAGCTCAGTTCCTTTCTGCTTTGATCTTGCAGCACGTGACCTCCACCTGAAGCCATAAATAGGGGTGTCGTACGTTAAATGTACAGACCGCGATCTTCCCTTTCTGAAAGCTTTCTGAAAACGGATTTCCAAAGTAATTGTAGCGAAACTAAGTCATTGACAATGTCTGTATTCAATGTTAGAATCCCTATCCACATTACTTCAGAGGCTATTTTACCTGCTATCAGCGGGTGTTTCGATAGGCTCTCTGGATTACAGTGGGAGATAATAGAAAATGGAATCTGGGACTCCGATGTCCAAGTAGCACTGGCTGATATGATTACTGATGTAATACAGTCAGTTAGTGCAAGCATCATAAAAACTTTGCTTCTAGGAGGTCAGGACCAATTAAATGATGCGTCATTCCAGACATACCTTAGCGTAGCCGTGACAAAAATAAGCCCCATATTGGGAAACTCTCTCTCAACCAGCTTTGCTGCCGCTCTTAATGTCACCCATGAGGAGTGTGCCAGCGCTGTGAAGCTGACACAGATGGTTGAGGAGGAGATCTCAAATAAAGTCAACTCGGGTTGGGTTCTAGTCCCAGAAAACCCTGAATCTATTTATGTCACCAGAAAAATAACAAACATAAAAAAACTTAGATGCATGGTTTCTCATGCTTTCTCATGTCTGAAGAAATATAAAGGTAAGCTGAGCTGCCTGTGCATGAGGACTTTACCCAGCTCCTTTAGTTCAAGCGTTGAGAGTCTTGAATCCAAGCTCTCTGAGATGGGAACAATTAAAGAAATAAGTATGGCACTCATGAGGTGGAGTACAGACAGAGAGATAAGTAAAGATGACGAGGACTGTCACATAGAACTGCAACCCATGGAGGAAAAAGAAAGTGATGAGTTTGCAGAAGCTGAGGAGAAAGCTCAAAGTGATGTTGAAACAATCCTCAACAATCTGCATTTACATGATGAAGATGATGCAGATAAAGCTGCAGCTGACATTGTAAATGTGTTAATTGCTAACATTCAGTATCCTGATGCAGAAGATATCACATTAAGTGAGAAGTGTAGCTCACCCAAGCCTGCTTTTGATGTGGACCTGGTGATCAAAAAGGTGAAAGACTTTTTTGCATCATGCACCCTAATTATAAAACCAGATGAAGTAAAACAACACTTCTTCAGGTTTGCTAAAAAGGAATTTGAAAAATTAAACTGTGAGCTGAAAGATCATTTGAAGAAAAGCAAAGGATATTTGACCTTTCAGAGACAACAGGCAAACTCCGCTGAGAGTGAGAGAGCTGACTCCAGGAAAAGCGTACACATGAATCCCTCAGAAGTTCCCAGAAAGTCACCAACCTTAGAAACCACAGTTAAAAGTTCTTCTCCACTCAAATTTAGAACAGTCATGCCGGTTATGGATAAACTGTTTAGTAAATTAACACAGGCAGGACACCTTGACCTGACAAGTAAGGAAATCGAGATGTTTTCAAGGGAGTTGACAGATAAAGTGTACGACCATGTCGAGTCAACATATCCAGGCCCCATCTCTAAGACTTCACAGGGTGACTGTAACGTACCCTCTGCTCCTGATGTGGTCTATGTGCTCGTAGAAGATTCAGTGGAAAGGTTCTTACAAAACCTTCTTTTCTGGTTGGAGAATGAAACTTTAACCCAAACTATTATAAATGACAAAATTTCTGGTGCTGTGGAAGATATAGTAAGAGTGCTGACCCCATCAAAGGAAGAAGTTATGATTGGACCAGATGCTGGTGAAACAAGTGACAGACTGTTTACATCACAGTCAAGTCCAGTTACTGATCTCACCAATCAACCAGTCTGTGTGAGTGCAGAACACCCGGACCTGGTTTCAAATACAAGCAATGATCAGGCATCAGTGTCTCACACTGAACACACAGAGGGTCAAAGTCAGCCAGCAACCTCTGAAAAAACAGAGGAAGAACTATCAGAAACATCAGTGCTACCTTATGCTGCTAAGCTAGTTGCCATTCAATTTAGCAATAGTTTATTCATGACAATGGCACAAAAATGTCACAAAAATACCAGAAATGTTCTGGATATAGAAAAAATAGACTTAGCTATCAACCATCTGTCACATTTGGTACTTTCTGAAGTGAGATGCACCGAATCCCTGGAAATTCTTAAAAATAACAGGGTTAAATTAGTCAAGGCCACAGCTAAAGGCCTTATCAAGGAGTTTGGATCTCCAGACAAGTTCTTCGCTGTAATGACATCAGAAGATTCATCTTTTTACGACACTATTCTGAAGCACCTAGCAATCAATCTCAGTGTCTTCATGAATCCTCCAAAGAAATCCAAACTCGCCAGGTTTTTCTCAGCAGTGTTAAAAGCTTTTAAGAAGCCGTTCAGCTGGTCCTTTAAAGGCAGTACTGATGACTAAATTGTCATCTTGATTTTTTTTTTCAAATACCTCTTTTAAAATCTTAAAGCAGTCTGGCCTCAGAGTTAACATCTGAGGTATATTTTATTTTAAAACTATTTCATTCGACTTTAATTAGACTGAGAAATATTCTTCATCGTGTCTCCTCATTATCGTTACCATCACCCCCACCGGCCGCGGCAGATGGTCGTCCCTTCTGAGCCTGGTTCTGCCGGAGGTTTCTGCCTGTTACAGGTAGTTTTTCCTCCCCACTGTCGCCAAGTGCTTGCTCATAAGGGATTATTAATTAATTGGGGTTTTCTTGCTGCTACTGTAGGGTCTCTATCTTACAGTATAAAGCAACTTGAGGAGACGGTTGTGATTTGATGCTATATTAAAAATCTTAAATTCAACTGAATCTTAAAAACATGTAATATAGCATCACATCACCATCAAATCAACAACTGAAAAATAAAACAAAATGAAAATAAAAACCTAAATTAAAAGCAGTTTCTGATTTGTCTTGTGCTTTCAAAATATATTGTCAAATATGAAAAGTGTTGCATTTATATGCTCTGGTCGTCAGTAGCATTGTCTCCTGGCAGCTCGCTCTGCAGTACCATTTGCAGAACGGAGTACTCCGTGTTTCCCAAAGGCAATAGGTTATTTTATTTTTTCTACAGGATTTAAAGGCTGCTGTTGTTGTTGTTCTCCTTCTTTCACAGAGAGGTGATAAGTCTGGGTGTGTTGATTTTTTTGTCCACACCGCTCCTTGCTGACGCGTCTTACGTAGGCTCCACTCTGAACCGCCCAATCAGATGCTGTTAACACGATTCTAGACTATGTAAAATTTAGACTATTTAAATTTAGATAGACACATTTTTCCTGTAACTGTGTTTTCACTCTAACTTTTGTTGAAAATGTAATTTATGTCATTGTTACATCCCCCAAACGGATGTTGGTTTTCTTCTCTGAACTATTTCCTTTTCATCTGTCTAGGCTCCACCTCCTCTCTTCTGATTGGATGCTACTCACAGACAACAACAGCAACACAAAGCAAACTTCTTAAAATGTCTTTTTGTTCCTCTTTTTTTCCTCAGAATAAATTGTGACCGGGCTCACTGGCTGAGATGGCGGAGCCAAACATCGACATGTTAACTGTGACTGCGAAGTTCCTGTATGAACCGAACAACTCTGAAAATCCAGGAAGAGCTGAGTGTGTTTTCTTCAAAGCTCAGATGGAATTTGATGGACTAACATGCTGCATTTAGGACATTATCAAACTGGTATATGAAGTGTGGTACCACAATGTCTCACTTCGTGCTTGCTCTTCTCCAGCCTCTGCTGTCACTTTGTAGTCACTTGTGTTGTTATTATCTTATTTGTTGCGATTTAGAATCTGTGAGCACAAGCAGAGGTTTTAGCTCGGGAAGTAAGCGTGACCTCGTTTTCAGAGTGTAACTCCGAAATGACAACACAGGCACGGCTTCTTCAAGACGGGTGCTTTGCTGCATTTATTGAACGCCGTGAAAACTTGTGGCCGCCTGCCACTTTGGAGGTCCTAGAACAATAACTTTACAGTCCTGTGCATTCTTGAACAGCTGGCCTAACCAGGCTTTTGCAGATAGCTCACTGAACTCCTTAGTAGGGATGGGTATCGTTTAGGTTTTATCCGATACCGGTGCCAAACCGGTACTTTTGAAACGGTGCCGGTGCTTAAACGGTGCTCAAACCGGTGCTTAAAGAATGGAGAACACAAAATTGGTCCAAAAACCTCTCATGTTCAGCTGGTTTTTTGTAAAAAGATAACAATGTTAGCCTTTTCTGCAGCTATAGGGCATATATGGTCTCACTCTTGGCTGGAAGCAGTGCTTAAACAATGGAAAAAACACAAACTTTGTCCAAAAACCTCTCATGTTTAACTGTTTTCCACTTTTTCTTTGGTCATTTTAGCCTTTTTGGCCAGGGTAAAGGGAGTATCTGCCATCAAACAAGAAGACAGCCGCATGTAACTACGACGGTGTTTGCTAGTTCACCTTACATGCATTAATGTAATAATGTGGTTAGCGTACTCAACGTTAATTACACACGAACAACATGAAGCTACTCACGCAGAGGAGAACGGCTGCTGCTGCCATCATCATCCGTCATCATTTCTGCCACGCTGACAGGGCTAGGGGCCAGGACTCTACTCTTTTGGGGGGATGTTGCTAACTCCAGGTCCGCTAACAGGCACCACACCCGCAGTAGATGTGCACGGTGTGAGGTCTCGCAGCAAGCTATCAAACACGGCAAATTTCTCGGCTTTAAAAAACCCCCGCTATGTGTTGCCAGGTGTTTCATCAGATTTGAGGTGTTACCTCCTTTGACAGTATCACAGTATCAGCTTAAAGCACTTGTTGCAGGCTGCTGAGTTTGCATTTTTTCCTGCGAAGTACAGCCAGACTTTTGACCGCTTTGCCTTGGGCATTTTTAATCTGTAGCTCTGCTCTGAAAGAACGTACGTACCTGGCCCCGCCTACTAGCCTCGGAAACGTAAAATGATTGGCTAGAATTGGCTCAGGAAAAAAAAAGCACCGAAATAAAGCACCGAAATGTGCGCTGCTTTTCGGTCTGGTTACTACCGTTTATGCACCGGACACCGGTACCCATCCCTACTCCTTAGCGTGATTATTAAACATGGGCTGACAGCCTATATTATCACGCCCAAACCTCGCGATACTAGCGGTGTAACAAAAACTTATTCTTTGTGACAAGATAAACATGTCTCCTCTCCTACACAAGATAAAATGCACCTTTACAATATTATCCACAGAAATGTACAAGCAAGAACATTTTAACTGCTGGAACCAACTATTAAACTTCTTTATACATAAGGCATTTATGTGACACTTACACAGAGGCATCTCTAAAATTTAATGATTGTGAAATATGTCAAACTTTTCTCCTCTACTTTATCAGCTAAGAGCATTTTTAGCACAGTGGAGAAAAGGTGTGCACTGAGGATCTTGAACTATAGCGTTTAAGTGTTGTCACTGCTGAGGATTGGTGGACACAGATCCTTATTTACTACGCTGCTGTTTACAGTTTAAACGTCTTCATGAGAAAAAGCACTTTTAGTTGTACTTTGCTCCTCACTGTCTTTGAAAAGCAAGAGCTGATCAAACAAATCCAGTAATTGCACTTTTATCTTTATGTTTGGTTTAGTAATGTGTCTTAATCTATTTTGTGTTTTTATTTATCATGTGGGGAAACATCCTGTCAGCCCTGTGCTGAGAGGGCTGTGGTCATCCATCTGTCCTGTTCTGATAAACCCAAATTTCAGGAACACCTTCTTTAGATCTGTTCATTTTTATTCATATAGCACCAGTCAACAAATCTTGTCTCATGTCACTTCATATTGTAACGTAGAAAACAATGTTGCAATTATATGTTAATTGTATATAATGGACCATGTGTTCTTTCTGCGTTTATCTCAACACATGCTGAAACCAGCAAACTTACAGAATATACACAAAGTAATTCTGAAATCGCACCTCTATAATGTACAGCTCAGTTAAACTTAGCTGCAAAAATAGTCTTCTTTTAAACTATTAATTCACAGAATAAGCATTCAATGAAAAATGCAAAACCAACAAAAAGTACTGAGGTTTCCACATTACAAAACAAAGAAACATCGCAGTGAATGTAGTGCAGTGTGATTAGCATGTCCTCTCTGATCTAGTTTATGTGTCAACATGTTTGTATGTGTCCTTGTGTGAGTGACAGAGAAAAATTGTACGGGTTCGTACTATCCTGGTGGGGACCAAAATCTGACATTTACTATACTGGTGGGGACTTTCTGCACCGTGGGGACCAAAATCCATGTCCCTTGGGTTGAAAGCAATTTTCACACTGAAATGTGGTTTTAGTGTCAGGGTTACAATTAGGTTATGGTTAGGTTTAGGTTTAGGGTAAGGGTTAGGGTTAGGCATTCATTTTTAATGGTTAGGGTTAGGGTAAGGGGCTAGGGAAACCATTATGTCAATGGGATGTCCCACGAGGATAGCAAACCAGACGTGTGTGTGTGTGTGTGTGTGTGTGTGTGTGTGTGTGTAACAATGAACTATTCTGCATTGCATTTGCAAAAGACCAAACTGGCCCAAAGTCTGTCAGTCATTTGTCCACGATGAGGCCGTTGAATGTTGCCACCATAGCTGAAAACACGCTCCACTGCAGCACTACATGCAGGTACTGCCTGGTGGCCACATGAAACAGTGCACGAAGAGTCTGCATGCTCATTGCCCAGAATAAGAGGGCGTTCTGTCCATCAGCAATATCCAGGTAGTGACTTAGCTGTAGCTAGGTTTGTCACCTAACCCCCAGCACGGATGGAACAGCAGGACTGATCCTGACTATTTTCTCACCTTGTGTCAAATCTGTTGCTGCTCCAAAAAGCTTCAAGTTGTCCACCATCTCCTTCAACAGGTTCATGCTGTGAATAATAATTCCTTGTGCGCAGCCATTTCAAGAAGAGCAGAGAGTTTTAGATGTTCACATTGAAGAACAGCCTTTACTTGTCTCAGTGTTGAATTCCATCTTGTGATTATAGCAGCAGGGATCGCTTTCTGTTCACCAAAATTCAGCTTCAAATACATCTTTGAATGTTGTGCTTGTGTGCAGTAGAGAGCTGAGCTTAGATAACTTTGAAAGAGAAGGACATGTCACTTTGGTCTCTCACAGCCCATCTCTCACCACCAGCTGAAGTGGTTGTTCTGCGACATACTGGGCTGTATTTGCTCTTGTTTTGTGGGGAACTCCACAGACTTGCAGCTACAGCAAGTTTTTATTTTTCGATAAATCAGAGTGATGGAGCTGTAAAGGCAGGTTTCATCACAGCAGAGGATTTCATTTAATGTGCATTCTTTAGGTTTATATCTGCAACCAGAACTACTCAGACTGCATTGTGAGGCGGCTGTGCACGACCTGCATTTATGTTAAATTAAAGTACTTAATGCGAGCGTGATTTCCCTGTGCGGATATGAATGAAACGCTGTACCTGTCATCTTAACAGCGGGCAGGGTGGTGGAGATGTTCTGAGGGTGAGGCGGTCGCACTGTGATGGGAACGCAGCCGGCGTACAGGCAGCCAGAAAAGGCTGCGATCAGGTCTGTACCTGCAGAAGAAGGAGACACACTGGTGTGAACGATGCTTGCAGTGTCCAGGTGCTGTCACCTGAAAAGTACATTTAACATCTGCATCGTCTCTCACCTGGCGGGTACACCAGAGCGATATGTTCTCCTTCCTGCAGACCGCCTCTCTCCATCAGCAGAGCTGCCACTCACTCCGCCCTCTTATGCAGCTGCAGGAGGTGAGAGAGGGGAACGGTGTGAGCCATCAAGAAGCCAAAGGACAAAAACTGCAGTTCATCTAACGGCCAGTTCATCCACAGTTATGGATAATTATTATTCAGTTTTCTACTTGCTTGAATTAGCTCATAATGGTCAAATATGGTCACACCTATTTTTATTTATTTTCTTAACCTTGATAATAAAGCCTGAAATTCCTGATTTTAAGCTACTGATTCCATGGATAAAGATCCGTTTTGGTATCAATTATAATCCACTTTTATTCTCCTTGTATTCAGCATCTTAACACCACAGAGCAACGATGACTGATCTACAGATTTTTCATCTGCAGGTTATAGAGCTCAAAACTGTACAATTTTTTAAGGTGGCCAGTTGTGCGTGGGTGTGCTGGTACCAGAGTGCTGAGCAGGGTTTGGAGAGGACGGCGTCCTGTGTGGTCTGAGCTCTCCACTGCAAACCTCGGACAGGAACAGAAACTGCAAGACAGACATAAACACTTCTTTTACACACACTTTGATGGCTTAACCTCTGTGTTTTTTACATGAATGTGTTTAGGTGTGATGTAGTTTGAGAGGCACAACTCAGACAAAAGAGGAAACAGAGAAAAGCCACGTGGATAGGAGCTACTCTCCCGAGCTAAGGTTAGCCACAGAGGGCATGGATACAGACGAGCCCAGCCTCTTCAATATCCCGAAAGAGCTTCGTGACTTTAGGAAAGACAACAACAAACAATATGCACATATTAGACGAGGGTTAAGAAGAGTTGATGCTAGAATGGAAGAGGCAGAGGGGCGATTTGACGAGACTGAGACGCTGCTACAGGCGGCATCGTCTTTAATTAAGAGATTAACAGAACGTCAAGCCAGCCTAGAAGCGAGGCTGGTTGAGCAGGAAGGCTGAGCGCGCAGAGATAACCTTTAGATATATGGAATATGTGAAGATAAAGAAGGGGCCGACGTGATGACATTTTTGGATAATTTATTGAAAAACATGCTGGCTTTCCCAGTGACCAGTTACTTGGAATTGAACTAGCACACCGCGCTCTGACGGCCAAGAGACCAGCTCGTCAAGCCGGAGTTGACGGATGATTCTACACAAGAAAGGCAACGTATGGTTGCTAATGTGAATCACCCAACATTAACTTAGACGCCCATAAAAGGAAGCCTGTGCAGCATGTCATCCATGCAGCTCACAAAGACTGAACTCTTCCTACTGCAAAGAACAATGTGCAATGTACACGAACACAGTGTACAGTCGAGTCCTAATAGCACTTACAACTGGGCTACACTGCCCATGAGGCTACATTCTTTAAGTCTATGCCTGTAACACTCTGCCTATTGCCTTCATATTAAATAATTTTTTGAATAATAATTTTAAAAAATATTTCGTCACGTCATTATGCGGGCCACAAGTAGAGCTGACATGGGCCGCGACAACATATCCACTTCAGAGAGAAGCTTCAGGTATTCAGGAGAGATATTGATGACTGAAGAGCTCAGATTGTTTTACAAGTTTGACAAGATTTGTAAAACAAAATAGTTGTTTATTTTATTCATAAACTTCACTATTTCATTAATTATTTCATGGTTTCTTTGCATCTTCATCTGTAGTACTTACGCATCGGTGTATGTTCCCTATGTTTGCTTACATTAAAATACCAGTACTAATGACCAGAGCATAAAATGCAGCTTTTCATATTTGACAATATATTTTGAAAGCACAAGACAAATCAGAAACAGTTTTTAATTTAGGTTTTTATTTTCATTTTGTTTTATTTTTCAGCTGTTGATTTGATGGTGATGTGATGCTATATTACATGTTAAGATTCAGTTGAATTTAAGATGTTTAATATAGCATCAAATCACAATCGTCTCCTCAAGTTGCTTTATACTGTAAGATAGAGACCCTACAGTAGCAGCAAGAAAACCCCAATTAATTAATAATCCCTTATGAGCAAGCACTTGGCGACAGTGGGGAGGAAAAACTACCTGTAACAGGCAGAAACCTCCGGCAGAACCAGGCTCAGAAGGGACGGCCATCTGCCGCGGCCGGTGGGGGTGATGGTAACGATAATGAGGAGACACGATGAAGAATATTTCTCAGTCTAATTAAAGTCGAATGAAATAGTTTTAAAATAAAATATACCTCAGATGTTAACTCTGAGGCCAGACTGCTTTAAGATTTTAAAAGAGGTATTTGAAAAAAATCAAGATGACAATTTAGTCATCTGTACTGCCTTTAAAGCAGCGGCTGAACGGCTTCTTAAAAGCTTTTAACACTGCTGAAAAAAACCTGGCGAGTTTGGATTTCTTTGGAGGATTCATGAAGACACCGAGATTGATTGTTAGGTGATTCAGAATAGTGTCGTAAAAAGATGAATCTTCTGATATTATTACATCGAAGAACTTCTCTGAAGATCCAAACTCCTTGATAAGGCCTTTAGCTGTGGCCTTGACTAATTTAACGCTGTTATTTTTAAGAATTTCCAGGGATTTGGTGCGTCTCACTTCAGAAAGTACCAACTCTGTCAGATGGTTGGTAGCAAAGTCTATTTTTTCTGTATCCAGAAGATGTTTGATGTTTTTGGGCAATTTGCGTGCGATTCTCATGACTAGAAGAGTGCTAAATTGATTGGCAATTAGCCTATCATCAGGTGACACTAATGTTTCTGACAGTTCTTCCTCTGTTTTTTCAGAGGTTGCTGGCTGACTTTGACCCTCTGTGGGTTCAGAGTGAGACACTGATGCCTGATCATTGCTTGTATTTGAAACCAGGTCCGGGTGTTCTGCACTCACACAGACTGGTTGATTGGTGAGATCAGTAACTGGACTTGACTGTGATGTAAACAGTCTGTCACTTGTTTCACCAGCATCTGGTCCAATCATAACTTCTTCCTTTGATGGGGTCAGCACTCTTACTATATCTTCCACGGCACCAGAAATTTTGTCATTTATAATAGTTTGGGTTAAAGTTTCATTCTCCAACCAGAAAAGAAGGTTTTGTAAGAACCTTTCCACTGAATCTTCTACGAGCACATATGGCACCTTAGGAGCAGAGGGTACGTTACAGTCACCCTGTGAAGTCTTAGACATGTCAGACTCTGAGAGACTTTTACCCATTTGCATCATGGGAGCTGGATATGTTGACTCAACATGGTCGTACACTTTATCTGTCAACTCCCTTGAAAACATCTCGATTTCCTTACTTGTCAGGTCAAGGTGTCCTGCCTGTGTTAATTTACTAAACAGTTTATCCATAACCGGCATGACTGTTCTAAATTTGAGTGGAGAAGAACTTTTAACTGTGGTTTCTAAGGTTGGTGATTTTCTGGGAACTTCTGAGGGATTCATGTGTACGCTTTTCCTGGAGTCAGCTCTCTCACTCTCAGCGGAGTTTGCCTGTTGTCTCTGAAAGGTCAAATATCCTTTGCTTTTCTTCACCTGATCTTTCAGCTCACTGTTCATTTTTTCAAATTCCTTTTTAGCAAACCTGAAGAAGTGTTGTTTTACTTCATCTGGTTTTATAATTAGGGCGCATGATGCAAAAAAGTCTTTCACCTTTTTGATCACCAGGTCCACATCAAAAGCAGGCTTGGGTGAGCTACACTTCTCACTTAATGTGATATCTTCTGCATCAGGATACTGAATGTTAGCAATTAACACATTTACAATGTCAGCTGCAGCTTTATCTGCATCATCTTCATCATGTAAATAATTCAGACTGTTGAGGATTGTTTCAATATCATTTCGAGCTTTCTCCTCAGCTTCTGCAAACTCATCACTTTCTTTTTCCTCCATGGGTTGCAGTTCTATGTGACAGTCCTCGTCATCTTTACTTATTGCTCTGTCTGTACTCCACCTCATGAGATCCATACTTATTTTTTTAATTGTTCCCATCTCAGAGAGCTTGGATTCAAGACTCTCAACGCTTGAACTAAAGGAGCTGGGTAAAGTCTTCATGCACAGGCAGCTCAGCTTACCTTTATATCTCTTCAGATATGAGAAAGCATGAGAAACCATGCATCTGAGGTTTTTTATGTTTGTTATTTTTCTGGTGACATAAATAGATTCGGGTTTTCTGGGACTAGAACCCAACCCGAGTTGACTTTATTCGAGATCTCCTCCTCAACCATCTGTGTCAGCTCCACAGCGCTGTCACACTCCTCATGGGTGACATTAAGAGCGGCAGCAAAGCTGGTTGAGAGAGAGTTTCCCAATATGGGGCTTATTTTTGTCACGGCTATGCTAAGGCTTGTCTGGAATGACGCATCATTTAATTGGTCCTGACCTCCTAGAATTGAAGTTTTTATGGTGCTTGCGCTAACTGACTGTATGACATCAGTAATCATATCAGCCAGTGCTACTTGGACATCGGAGTCCCAGATCCCATTTTCTATCAAGCCCCACTGTAATCCAGAGAGCCTATCGAAACACCCGCTGATAGCAGGTAAAATATCCTCTGAATTAATGAGGGTAGGGTTTCTAACACTGGATAAAGACATTGTCAATGACTTAGCTTCGCTACAATTACGTTGGAAATCCGTTTTCAGAAAGCTTTCAGAAAGGGAAGATCGCGGTCTGTACATTTAACGTACGACACCCCTATTTATGGCTTCAGGTGGAGGTCACGTGCTGGAAGATCAAAGGCACGTACCGCTAGATCAAAGCAGAAAGGAACTGAGCTGTGTGACGTCATGCGGTGAGCGTTCACCTACATGCACGTGCACACAAGTGAGCGATCACTAATAAATCACAGATGCATAAACAGTGTTTTAGCTTCAGCGCCGGGGTTGAAGTCCGTGTTGTCAAACTTTCAATCATACCTGTAGCCAGTTCTTTGAATCTCTCAAATGGGTTGAGATAGCGCTGTGCGTGGTGACTTTCTTTCACTGCATCCGCCTGCACGGAGCTAGATGCGCAAAGCTGTGTGAAGATTCAGTCCTGTAACGTGTTGCGCTATGGAATTAATGTTTTCTTTGAAGAATATCCTGGTAAGTCTCACAGTTGCAGTTTAAGTTGTGATTCACAGTCCAGTTTCTGAGTATAAAACCAGTCAGGATATGTTTGTCATGCTAACGATTCCTTAGCTTCCTTCGCTATGTTAACCTGTGGAAGGTATGCTAGCGTACCTACATGTGCTCCCTGGGCTAACGCGCTTACATGGGAAGTTTTAGCTAATACACCACGTGAGGCACTTTTCATGCTTCATGATTTGCAGTGAAATGTATTTTTGTCGTTGATAAATTGTTATTGGCCAATAAGAACTGTATAGATGTGTGAAGACAAAAAAAAAAAAGGGGTTAACACTAGAGAAATACGTGTTTTATTTTACAAGTGAAGTGATTGCCCTGCACGTTGTGTGCAGGCTGTTTTTTTTTTATGTGGTAGAAATCTGCTGCAAGGACTGAGCGGTGCCATCGAAGGACTGGATGCCACTGGAGGTGCCTAGAAAGGACGTTCTCAATCTGAAGGCCACCTGTTTCCTTGGAGGGTGGTAGGATACAACGATTTGCAATGTTTTTAAGGATTAACGTTTTTACTGAGATCTCAGGACGCTTTATGTTGTTACTTTTTTCCTTTTTGGGTCAGATGTGATTCCACTTAACACAAAAAACTGATGCATCAAAAAGCAAACCAGTGACTAAAGACAATTAACACTTACTAAGAACACTGAATACTAAGTGCACTGAACTGAAATGGACAGCCTACCTAATACATTTATGGACACTTTAAGCGATATATTGTACATTGTTGAGATTTACATGTTTGAAATGATTTAAATGTTTTGTTCATGCCTATGTTTTGGACCATTTAAATGTTGAATACACTCAAATCACTTTTTTCCCTTTAAGTTGTTGTCAGTGTCTCATTCTGAGTGGAGGGTTTTTCCTTCTTTAAGTTACCACTGCCAGTCTCCTTACGATCCTAACTGAACCCAACAAGAGTAGATTCTGAAATATTGTTTTTTTTCTTGACTTTGTATGACAGATTACTGTGGATTTGACTGATTTTTTTGACTACTCAGTTAAAAAGGGTGACACTAGTCTCCTGTAACCCACAATAAGCTCCTTGGTTTTGCTGATGTTAAGCACCAGGTTGTTGTCACAGCACCATGATGTCACGGCTCTCACCTCTGTGCTGCATGACGTCTCATCTCCATCAGAAATGCAGTCAATGAGAAGATGAGACTTTATTGATCGATGGCAGGAAAATTTGTACATTAACTCAGCTCAGGTAGAGACAGCAGAAGAAAATACAAAAATAGAAATAAAATATAAACAACTACAAAATACATAAGATAATACACTATATCCAACAGTAGCATACACAGTATGTGACTATGGATAGAGCAGAGGTTCCCAAAGTGTGGGGCCCACCCCTAGGGGGGGCGCAGAGCCATTGCAGGGGGGCGCGGTATGAAAAGAAAAAAAAAAAAAAAAGAGCGCTTGGATACTGTGGACAGGTTTTTGACGGGGCTCCCACATAAACGCAAAGCAGGAGATGAAGCATCGCCAAATATGTTTCCAAACCAACTTCCTTCCAAGCCAAAGACAGGAAAATATGGTGAAGCATATCTTCCCTTTGGCTTCACCTGCACAAGTGCCAAGGTAGGTCTCCCCTGCAAAATTAGATTCCCTGCGTCGGGAGCACGCGCTGAGCTCTCCAAATCACGGACAAACAGTATCCCACATTCTTGATTTTTAGTTCACAAACACTTCTTGTAATAACTAACTACTCCTGACATTTTGGACATGTTAGCTCTTTATGCAGTAAAGTTACAGCGGGATACAAATAATATCAGGCTGATCCTGCCGTAATTTGTTCCCCCGGTTCAAATCACAGACAAACAGTATCCCACAGCTGTTTATGTGTTTAAACCCATTTTGCACAGAGAGACATTTTTTGAAAAATGTATTGATAGCAATGTTGAATATTATTACACAGGAAAAAAAAACTACACGTAAAATAAAGTATTTACGTGTAATAAAGTATTTTGTCTCTATCTGCCATTCTGCAATTCATCTCATGTAAACAATAACGTGGCGCACAGCGTGATGTGAAAAGAGGCACATACCTTTGACGTTGCGTGACGAACTCTGTAATCCTCGTCCACACGTAAACGCAAAAAAGGAGTTTTAAATAATCTCCGTTTTCGGTGAATCGCAACGCCGTTTACGTGTTGACGAAAAGCCCAAACGCATAGAAACAGCTGAGTTTTGAAAATACCCGTGTAGGTGTGGACGCAGCGTAAAAGAGTTAGTAGTATATTTTATTACCACCTGTAATTTATTGCCGTTTACTTGCATTTGCTTAATTGTTTACTAAATGTTTGAGGTGTGAAATAAACCGCAATGGAGTTTGTAAACAAAATATGGGTGCGTGTGTTTGGAGGATGTGTTTGTGGGGGTGGGGTGGGGTGGGGGGGGGGGGGCGCGAACATTTTTCTTGTAAAAAAGGGGGGCCTGGCAAAAAAAGTTTGGGAACCACTGGGATAGAGTGTTGTGGAAATGCAAGAAATAATGTAACTATTCTATCATTACTATTACTATTGTTCCGTAACTCACGGCTTTTGTCACTACAGGAGCAAAGGGGTGTAACCCAGCTGATACCTCGGTGCTCTGATGACACCAACAGAAGTCACTCAGCCCCCGTAAACAGAGAAACCACACAGTTTATCCCTGTGGAAAGAAAATTACCACCATGAAGCAGCCAAAAAGACGACAACAAATTTACAGTGGGGACAGACCCTTTAGCTGTGATCAGTGTGGGAAGTCTTAATCAAATTAGTCATCAAATTAGTCACTTAAAAACACATCAGCTCATCCATGCTGGAGTTAGACCATTCGAGAAAGTCTCGCACTGTGTCAAGCGAATCCCTACGCGACCACATAGTTCGCTCTAACAGTTCTTTATTCTGTTGCTTGTTCGCACAATACTCGGTTGCTTTTCAGCTGCAACCCCACACACAACCACCTCAGGTCCCGACACGTCTTATGCAGGGGAGGCGTGATGAACTGATGGAGCTGCAGTCTGTCCGCCTCCCCTGCAGCTGCGCCACAAACCACTCCCCGCTGCACAGACCCTATCTGGGAAACTGGTTCCAGAGCCTGAGCATTGTTTTGAAGCAAGCTACATTGTATCTAATCAGTATCTCTGATTCTGTTCCGATGTCCCGATTGTAATCAAACTGCAACAAAACCATTAAACCCGTCTGTCAGCTGAGTTGTTGTGGCATGAATGTTCATCATGAATTGTTGAAAAATTGTAACAACAAAGTCTTAAGTATTTTTGTAATGGCTGAACGCAGTTTTTGCACAATTGAAAATGAGTGGGAGATGTAACAAAGGTGAATCTTTATTTAGGCTGTTGTCTGACTGCAGAATTACAAAGTCCATGAAATGAGGAGCCAAATGCAGAATGATAAAGTTCATGAGATTAAAAAGCAAATTAATTCCACTGTCCTTCATAAACAGAAGACACCACCATTTAAACACAGAAAGCCAACAAAACAGGTGCAGATGATCAATGACAATGAGAGAGGAGAGGGACGTAAAACTAAACATGAAACATGTTTCTGACAGTTGACCGCCAAAATAAATGGGACACATCCGGTGCGAATATCAAACTAAAGAGGGAAACAGACACAGGGATAAACCCCGCGGAATAAAGACTCCAAACATGCTCAAGAACAAAAGAAGAGTATTAAACGATACTGTAAACACAGTGTACAAATGTTTGGACAAATTTACTTGTAATCAGAAGGTTTTTCAGAGCTGATTGCGTTTTTCTTCCCTAGTGCTCTTTGAAATCTCTCTGTGATGATTTTTAATTTGAGATCGGATAACTCAGGCTTTCTGCTCCCTACTCCTCAGGCTGACTCTCTTCTAGGCTCTCCTGACTGTTCCCTTTACATGCTGATGATGTGTCTTGTAAATCTGGATCCCATTCCAGCAGGACGCTCCTCTTCTTCAGACAGTACCTCAGCTGCTCTCTCTCCTGACAGTCAGCTGTCCACCTCTGCATGGCCAGTCGAGCCAGCGCCGGCATTTGAGGCAGAGCTTGGAGCAGAGGTTAAAGGTCGCAAACTGACATCCACGTCTTCCAGAGAGCCCAGACCACCTGCTGCAAACAGACTGCACCAACCGTCGTCTCCGACCAAGCTGTTGTAGGACAGATCCAGTGCACGAAGTGAGGAGAGACAGCCCCGTCTGCACACGGCAGCTGCACAGAGGAAGAGGACCCATTGATAACTGATCACTTTGTCTGTTCACTTTACTGTTTTGTTCACAATGTTTCTGATGGAGACAAAAATAACACCCAATAGTTTCATTGTTTTGTTTATACGACAGCTACAGATGCTGGCAGCATAAAATAAATGAAAGAAATATTAATTTCCTTCAGGCTTTACTTGTCTTAATATACATTTATGTAGCCTAATGATCCACTACAGACTAAAAAAGAAAAAGTATAATGTCATTGTGTGTTAGTTACCCAATGTTGCATGTCATCAGTGGTGAACTCGTAGCTGCAAAGATGGAGCTCGCTGACGACTGATGGCTGCAGAGCATCCAGTAGGAGCGCCAAGTGACCGCCAACCACTTTACACCAGGAAATATCCACCGTGCGCAGATAGGGCACCGCCAGGGCTGATGCATAAACACAAAGTTTCACCATTTCAGCTAGAGGGTGGAAGAGGTATTCGGGGAGAATGACTTGAAGGAAAACTTCTACAACTAAACAAGTGTGTGTGTGTGTGTGTGTGTGTGTTACCAGGACTCGTTGCTCAGGTAGCAGCTGTTGAATGGCAGCCGCCTCATTTGTGTCACAGGGAGGGCGGAGACCAGCGGTGGACCACACCTCCCACTTCCTTATTGATGACACATCAAGCTCCGTCAGTGCAGTGAGAGAGGGCAGCACCTGGACTGGAAACAACGAGTCACATGACTGCTGCAGCGTGCATGCGATTAGTGTCCGGCGTGTGAGATTCGTAGCAACTCACTCAGAGCCTCTAGATCATCTCGCATGAGGCAACACAGGTGGAGGTCGAGTCTCTCCAGGTGTGTGACGTGAGCCAGGTGAAAGGTGAGGCGGCTCAGTCCACCAGCTAGAAGTTTGTTACAGGACAGGTCCAGCTCTCCCACAGAGGGGAGGCAACGGAGTGAACCACTGCAGGACAACCAGAGGTGGGGTTTTTTTAATTTACCCCTCCGAGACTCTAAAGGACATAAAACAAAAGTAGCAATAAAAAGGAAAATCCAGAGATCTTTGTACCGAGAGCATCAAGGCTGTCAGGCGTTAGACCGCAGGCCTGCAGTCGAAGCGTGGTGAGGGAGGTGGCGTGAGAGAGAGAGCTGACCAATTCCCTGAAGCCACCAGGTCCACTTCCTGTGTGAGCTGAGCATTACAAGAGACGTCCAGCACTCAGTCTGGGCAGAGCAGCCACCATTCCTCCTGAGAGATTTATGAACAGGAAAACCTCATCCATACAAATGTATCAATGAAGAGACAGCAAAAAACAGA
>NW_020329079.1:0-20961 GCF_001858045.2 Oreochromis niloticus | reverse complement strand
TGAGTCAGGTCCCTGAGTCCTCTGAAGGCATATTTGGATGTAGTCTCTAGTTTGTTATCTCAATGAATCTATGGATCACAAGAAGAAAAAGAAAGTATATTTTTTGATCAATTTCAACATTTTGCCAGCTAGTAAACCAATGGTAAATGGACTGGTTCTTGTACAGCACTTTTCTATTTTGCCTGAGCACTCGAAATCCTTGAACCTGTCTAATTCAGATCAGGACCTCAAGCACAGCAGCCAGATCAGCTGATCACAGCCTGGACACAAAGAAATTTACTGAAGCTTTGAATAGAAATTGCGTTTTTAACCTCTTGTTGAGCCACTACAACCAATTTTAGGTTCCCCCACCTGCTGATCCCATTTAACCCGTTCCTTACTCATTTTCTGTTTAGAGTCGCTCTCTACAATGTAGAGATATTTTAAAATCTTTCATCTTTTTCTCTGCTCATGTTCTACCAAACTGATTCAAGCTGCGTATATTTATGAGAATTAAAATTTAAAGAAGTAAAGGTAATTTTCTTATGTATTAATGTTACTTTAATGATACATTAATATAGCAAAGGTTCAATTAGCTTTGCACAAAAATAGCTGGTAGAAAAATCCTTTAATGGGACCACAGAGAAATATTCTGCTGGAGCACACCTCGTGTCCCCCAGAATCCTTACTTTGTCCATGTGAATTTTAAACAATCAAATCTTGTGAAATGGCCACAACTTGTATATTTAACACAGACATAATAGGGGAGACGGGGATAATTTCTCCAATCAGGGCTAAGTTTCAAATGATGTGACTCATCCTGTGCATGCCCAATTCAGTTCTGCTATCACATGTGAAAATCAGCACATTTTGTCAAACACAGACAATATAACACGAAAAAAAGTAATTTGTATGCCAAAAAGTAAGTTTTCTACTTTATTTCAATTTCTAATAGCATTATCTGCTTGCAGTCAAGTGGAGCGTGCGTCTGTCCTCTCAGTAAGTGAGTGAGACAGCGGTGAGGACGGCTGTGCGAGTGCATCGCAAAAACACAGAAATATGCCTGACACCTGTAAACAAGAGTACCTGGCTGCAGTTTAAGACCTTTTGTCTCTGTCTTGTCTTGTCTTGTCTTGTCTTGGTCTCGATACCCTCTAATCTTGGTATTGTCTTGATCTTGGTTTAGGCGGTCTGACTAAAGTCTACAACTTATACTTTCATTTTCTTCCAAAGCAGTTTTGAAACATCTTGTGAACTGACTAATGCTTGAACATTGCTGTAGGTCCACAGGAAAACTGTTCCACAGTTTACCTCATAAATGTAAAACAAAAGGTTTTACCCTTGTCCGTGCTTTAAGAGTCTTCATCAATGTTCCTCTAAGCTGCGCACGTGCGCATTGCGCACTGCTGCACGGTCTCTGCGCACAGAAATCTGCGTTGCGCCAAAAAAATCTAACCTGAATTGAAATTAAAATTAAAACTTTAACAATTCTGTTTTGCAGTGTTAGTCAGTAAGTGACTGGCTGCTCCTGTATGGGATTAGAACGATGCCACTTATCCTATAGTCCAGCCAATAATGCGATTCACATTCGTATACGCAGCCAATCAACGTTGTTGACACGCTATGACAGCGTCCTATGTCCGACACCGGTGTTTAGCTAGCAAAGGGGCGTGGCTGATGTGCAGTGAAGCCACGTTAATGAAACGCGTACAACATTGGAGATGTGAGCAGGACAGACGGAACAATTGACGGGAAAAGTGTGGACTTTATACCAGTTTTTAAATTGTGTTGATGGGCCACGTAAAACCAGAGTTATGATAAAATATCTGCAATGTTGGTTTTCTTCCTGAATACTATCGTTGTTTATATTTACTGTGGGAAGAAACGGTAAAAACGGCGTTTTACAAGGAAAACGCTCGAAAGCCTGTGAGCAAACACAACACCAAAAATCCCAACCCTTTCCTATTGGTCGAAAAAAGTACCGTGTCGACCAATCAAAAATGATATGGCAACGTGGCATCTAGTTGTTAAGAAACGGGGAGTTTTAGGAGTGACGGCGGTGTTCTGACATGTGAGAGATTTGAGACGTTTAGCGCAAATCTTGTGTAGTTAGTGTGTAGTTAGTGTGTAGTGTAGTCAATAGTTTGTTGGTGTGTCAGACAATGAGGCAGCTGCTGAATGTTACAGGTGTTACAGCAGTGATACATCTCCTGCTGTCAGGCCTGCAGGTATCAGGCTGTTGTTCTCCTTTATCTCATAGTGGACAGAAATTATTTTTGGAGTGGCACAAATAATTTGTGTGGCATCAGATTGATGCAGAACAGCTGATTGTTCTGTAAATAGTTTGAAATGTTTATTTAAAAAACGCCTTGACTGCATTAAAAAAAATAGCTGCAAAAAACTTTGTTGTTTGCCAAACTGAGTTACTTTTTGAAGTAGTAACTATATAATTAATTGCCCAGCATTGGTCATTATATACTGTATTTTGCAGACAGAGAGTTATAGGACTCTCCCAGACCACAGACTCAGACTTTATGAAGAAAAAAAAGAAAAAGTTGTGTTTTCAAAATTGGAGTGAAAGTTATTTTTACTTCCAATAGTGTTAACATACTACACAGGTCATGAACAGGATTTTTAAATTTCATTGTAAGTGGGCTAAAGCAGTTAATTAAAAGTAGTCTAACATAAATTAAATGCTGTAATTTGATTATTGTAATAAACCATGTAACTTGGATGGATTAGATGCTGGCGTGACCACAGTGCACACGTCTGATGTCGCTCACAGTGGTCCAAGGGATCGCTCAGGGAGTTTGTGTGTTCGCTCAGACACATGAAAAATTAGAGGGAACATTGGTCTTCATATTTAATTTCCCCTCAATTCATCCTCTGTACATTTCCTGGTACTGTGTCTGGCTTTGTACATAATTTTGCAGTTTTATATTTATAAAATCCATAAACTTCAGAATTGTTAATTTCAAGAACAATTCAAGAAAAGTTAGGAAGCAAAGTAAGACAGTCATCGTCTCCATTGTAAGTGGGCGGGGAGGATGCTACAGTTTGTACAAGAAGCATCAGCTCTGATTTATTTTAACTTAGGGCTTGACGAAGAAGCGCAAGAGAAAATCTTCACATGATACAGTTACATACAAATACATACACATGTATAATGTTTAAAAATATAATCGAACATTAATGAATTATTGGTCAATATCTGAAAAGCAAAAGACATTCTCTGTTTACCACAACATGTACCAAATTAATTTAATAAAGTTACATATGAATAACTTAATGGGGATATAAGTCAAACTTACTTCTACAGTCAGACTGAGTTGCAGTTCTCTTAGTGTGCACTGATATGACTCATACGCATTTGTGTTTCCTACATGACCAAATTTGACTGATAACATGCAATAGAGATGAAACTGACTGACCTGCCTTCCTTCTGGCTGCTCTTGCTTTTTCTGATTTCTAAGTTGTTCTAAGAAACTTGTCAGAATGTTTTTAAATTTACAAAAACAGGATGCGTCCGTTTAAACTCTGATATGCTTATAATGAGTTACATAGTAACTGTAGTTTTACATTTGCAAATAAATGTTTCATAGAAGTACCTTCAACAACAGTTAATTCAGCAGTGACTTTGTTCTTACTTTCATCAGTGAATTTGTGACATAAACCAGGGACAACAGAAAGATGAGGATTAAAACTTTGGTGTTTCTGACACCAGCCAGTCCTCTGCTCCTGAACGCTGCTGCTGCCATCACTGTGGAAATAAAACAGCCTTTGAGCTTAAGAGAAAATGAAAGAAAATAAAAGAATGAATAAATAAAGAATCTATTTTTAAATAGTGATGACGGGGACGGAGACTGGGAGGAAGAAGCAGCTGTTCCTGTGTGACTGATGCTGGAACATCAGAACGAAAATAAAACTAACCTATAGTGAATGAAATCCAGTGTGCGTGTCGGGTCCTTACCACAATCTACTTTACAGGAACAGAGGCCCACTTTAAACTGTCCAAGATCATCCCACATATTAAGTTTTATCAAGAGCCATCGCAGCAGGTGGCAGAAAAAGCAGGTGAATGCCTTTAAGGACTGCAACATTAACGACGTTTAAAGACAAAGAACTCTGTTTTAGGACACTGGAATAGAATATAGAAATGAAGCAGAAGCCAATCCAATGTTAGAGCCAGCAGCAAGTTGTTAAACATGACACCAGTCCATAGTGCAGTTTTGTAATAATTCAAATTTTAGATTTTTCATTTAATATTCAGTTCAACTTTCTCAGATAATCAGTAGCATATCTTAACATAAAAATGGACATTACAGAGGACTGAGCAATATACGCATATAACTAATGTACTAATGGTTGCTAACTATGGAGATACAAGTGTTTATAATTTGATGCAAACACTGAAAACTAAAAGTATAAGAGGCCCTGGTCAGACCCTCTGAGACCTTAATTTACAGTCTTTTTTTTTTGCATCAATTTTTTTTCTATTTCTTAAACATCCATCCATCCATTCGCTTCCGCTTATCCTTTTCAGGGTCGCGGGGGGCGCTGGAGCCTATCCCAGCTGTCATAGGGCGAGAGGCGGGGTACACCCTGGACAGGTCGCCAGTCTGTCGCAGGGCCAACACACAGGGACAGACAACCATTCACACTCACATTCACACCTAGTGGCAATTTGGATTATCCAATTAACCTATCCCCACAAGCTTTCTTAAACATGTGATCATTAAATAATGATTGTATGTTTGTGACGTACTCTACAATCCTTAAAATGCAAAGTTTTTTTTAATTTAATGTATCTACTGTATCTCTACAGTTTCGAGAACCTAACTGTTTGTAATAGTTTACAATTTACTTTGCTATTAGTACAAAAATGTAGAACATTGTGTTCCAACAGTGTCTCATTTGTTATTAATACTTATCATCATTCATGTTTGCACATGGCCAATTCAGTAATGAGCCACAGCTGTCCTCTTTCTTTGTGAGTTTCACAATTTGTAAAACTAGGCAATTATAATAATTTGAATGTCTTTTGCTAATGCTACTTAACAAACAACACAGACATGTGCTTTAAGTTTACATAAAAATCACAGATTCAGACAAGAATAACCCTCTGCTTTTAGTCCAGCAGCACTGAAGGGAACTTAACTAAATAGCTCATTATCCTCATCACCTGGCATTGAGGTAAAACCAGAAAAATAACCTGGCCCTTTTATTTAAAAAATAATATCCAGCAGTTCAGGAGGCCGACCGCATGGCCAGCAATGCTCCACTGGGGAACGACGGAGGTGATGGGAGACCTTGGGCGGCTTGGCAGGTGCCTGCTTAGCGCAGACTTCTGGCTCAGGTGGAGCAGGACTAGCAGTCTGCTCTGGATGCTGGTACTGGCGCTCATGTTGACGGCTGGCCATTCTCTCCCTCGCAGCAGGTATGGGTGCTGGGACTGACCAAATGCGAGGACTCGCAGGCTGGCTTGGAATATGAACAGTTTTATTATATGAGCTAAGAGACCTGAACACAAATGGCTAAATTAAACAGGCGCACACACGACGAGTTGACAGCAACGTGACCAGGAGCAGAGATAGAAAGGATAATGAGTGTAGAAAGGCCCCAAAGTTTATAGGACAAGTCTATTCTGTTCTTATACAGGTGTTTATAAGTTCAGAACAAACCTCAAGCTTCTTCTTCTACACTCTGAGACAGTTTGGCTTTAATTGGTGTTGTGGCCGACACACCGGGGTGACCGTAGTGCTGAAGACTGAATCACATCAACAACCGTGTAATTAAAAATATTTCTCAGTCACCTTACAATCATGGGATCTCAGGCAATGGGCACCACCATTACCATTACAAGTACCAGTTCTATTCTCCAGAAAATATTCATGACATTCATGAAGGTAAAAAAAAAAAAGATCCATTCATCTATTTGGATTTATCTTTTAAGTTAAATATTTCTGTTCTAATAGTTTGTAGATAAAAATAATACGACAGGACTTGAAGGAAAGTAACACATTTACTCTCATTTGGGGCGACTGAGGATGGATCAGATGAGTTTGCCACCTACCTTGTGTCCTCATACCTGGTGGTAATGGACAGCATGTTGCCTTATCAGCACTGGGGTCTTTTGTTTGATGGTTCCACAGTGCCTCCCTCTGGCCGTGATGAAGTACTACACCCCTCTGCTCTTTCTATTACAGGGAATGTCTAGAAAGCACAAACCTTTAATAATCACAGCTGAGATCATAAAGTGTAGTTATCCTTCCTTCCTTTCCTTCTTCCTTCCTCTTAAGCACTTAAGGGTTGCTGGAGATGGCTTGAGGACTATCCCAGCTTTCACAAGGTAAAACTCAGGGTACACACTTGACAGTTCACCACTCATGATCCCATTGACAATAGATGATTGTAATTGCCAAAAGAATCACCAATTAAATGGCCTTTATTTGTATAGCGCTTTACTAGTCCCTAAGGACCCTAAAGCACTTTACACATCCAGTCATCCACCCATTGACACACCGATGGTAGCAAGCTACATTGTAGCCACAGCCACAGGGCGCGGCTCAAACCGGCAACCTTCCCATTACAAGGCAAACTCCCAAGTCTTGAGCCACGATCGCCTTAACCTAAAGAGCGAGTTGCTGGAGTGTGAGAGGGAGCCGGAGCACCCTCAGACAACACAACATGCAAACAGCAGCCAGCAGATTCACATGCACGACCTTCTTGCTGTGAGGCAACAGTACCAACCACTGCACCACCGTGCTGACCTTAGAGTGCAGTTGTATGGTGGAAAATGTTACTGTGGATGCTTTAGATTATTTACATACAGAAAGAAGTACTGGTTTATTATTTTAGTGGGCAAAAGAGTCAAGATTGGATCTAAAGGATGTAAATGGACAAGCACAGTGCATTTCTACTCAGTCTGAACACTCGACACAGCCTCATTCACCCAACTGCACACACATGATTAGGGGAAACTCAACATTGAGTATCTTCATTTTTTCATCAAAAGACTTTCTCTGTATCTCTGCTCTGTTTGTTTTTGACTTGAAACACTAAATAAAAGTTTTACTACACATCTGTCTCTATTGTTTAATCAGCAGCTGTAATACTAAACTGTCCAAAATGTAAAATTCTACATTTAGTAGATTTAGAGATATTTATTTCACCACTTTTAGTTAATGATACTTTATAAACCTATTCTGCTGTTTAACAAAGACAGTATCATCATGTTTAAAGCACTTTTCAATCTGACAGCAGCACTCAGTTCTCCTGCACATGTGTGATCTTGGAGTGAACTGAAGGTTCAGATGCATCTCTCAGGTCCTGTGTGGAGACTTTGCTGGACTTTGTCTGTCTGTTAAAGATGTGATTTTCAGATGCTATTCAGCTGGTGTAGATAGTGGGGGTTTAGGTCTAAAACATCGTCTTTTGTCCTCCATTCATCCAGTTTCATGAGATAAAGTTTTGGTACAAGGACTGGACTGAAAAAGACTGAAAAGAGAAACTTTGAAAGAGTTTTAGAAGCCTGGAGGAAAAGCAGTGCTTGTTTAATCAAATGTAATAATACACATTGATTAAATGTCCCAAAGTAAAGAGATCTCTCTGTGAACCTTTAATTCGTCACCCTCTTGTGGCAGCACTGGCTACTGTTACTTGCACATGTGCACTGTGGTTTTTTATTACGTTATAATTTAATACAAAACCCTTTAATTAAATTTGTGAGTTGAAGTAATATATGAAATATTAGTGTTAAGTAAGTCCCAGAGTTCAGTTTTTATAAATACAGTGTACTGTATTTATTCTTATTCTTATTTTATTTTATTCTAACTTTTGCTTCATAACTTTTGCACTGTCCACTTCCTGCTGTGACAAAACAAATTTCCCACGTGTGGGACTAATAAAGGTTATCTTATCTTATCTTATTGGACATTAGCTACATTTAATAAGAAGATGAGATCCAAATATATGCTTATTTCAACACATGTTCATTTTGATGAAGTTTACTGAACAAATTTGAATCATCACAACAACCAAAATGTTAGCAACACATCATAAAGTTATTATTCTAACTATGGTAACATGTTGTCCAGAATCGTGACATCGCACCCATTTAGAATCTTACCACCACTTTGAGCCTTTGATCCTTAAACCCATAAATAGGGGTGAGAAGCAACAACTTTTAGTCTGTTATTTGCAGCATCTATGTTCGCAGCCTTCGACTGTTCGTGACACAGATTTAGAGTCTTACCACCAACGTGATCATTTGATCCTAAAACCGACAGATAACAGTGAAAAACAACGACTTTTAGTCCATTACTGGCAGCATTTCTGTCTGCAGCCCTCAACTGTTCACCATTTAGAAACATTTGGATCCTGACTACAGACTCCAACATGTCTCAAGGTGAAGAACCAAAAAGTCAAGAAGTTGACCCCGGGCTCTTCCCTGGGATGAACCAGAAGACCCTTACCTCTCCTCTCTTCCCTGGGCTGAGCAAGTTGACTTAGAGGAGAAGCGCTTGGCAGAAATGGAGAATGAAAATCTTCTTAACAGAGAGAAGATTGTCTTATTGATGGAGGAAAATGAGAGACAGAGCGCTCAATTAAAAAAATGTCCTACCTGCTCCAAGAAAAGGAGAGTATTATTGATGAAAAACAGTGGGATATCAAAGACATGGAGGAAAGGAACCAAGAGCTCCAAGGAAAGCTGGATGAAGCTCAAGAAAAATTAAAGAAATCCTCCAGGAGAAGACACAACAGGACATGAGAGAAAGACAGATGCATGATGAACTTGAAAAGATGGAGATGAAATACAGAGTGGTAAAAGCAAGGGATGATAAAAATCAGGAAACAAATAAAGAGGTTCTTCAAGAGAAAAGGCAGCAGCAGATCAAACAAAGGCGAATGGGCCGCGAGGTTAAGTACATCAAGAAAGAAAATGACGAGCTGCAAGTAAAGCTTGATGAAGCTCTGCAAATAAATGAAGCGATCCTCGAAGAGAAGAACCAAGAGGACATAAAGAAGCGAGACATGGAGAGGCAACTCCAACACATGGAGGGAAAAGACAGGATGCTGCAGGCAAGGCTTAAAGAAACAATGCACAAATATGACGAGTTGCTGCAAGAGAAAAAGCAACAGGAGATGAAACAAAAAGAATTAGATTGCAAGATTCAGAACATGGAGAAAAACAATGAATGCTTGCAAGTAAGCTCGATGAAGCTTTGCTAAATAATACAAAATCCTTGAAGTGAAACAACAACTGGTCATAAACCAGGGAGAAATGCAATGCCAGCTCCAAGGCATGGAAGGAAAATACAGAGCACTGCAGGCAATGCATTATGAAACATGGAACAAATATGAAGAGCTGTGTCAAGAAAAAGAACAACAGGACATAAAGCAGAACAAAGAAAAACTTCTTCTTGTCCAAGACTTTGAGAAGACAAAGCAAAAGCTGCAAGAACTTGGCAACAAAATTAAGCACACAACAGCTGAACTGGAAGGAGAAAAGGAGAAAGTGCAAAAACAGGAGGCAACAGCTAAAGAACTCAAAGAAAGGCTCAAAGAAGAACAAGCCAAATCAGAAGAAGTGGAAAAAATATGCAACAAACTTAAGAAGCAAAATACAGAAACAGTGGACGAGTTGAGATCCCTCATACTAGAGAAGAAAGTGCTTGTGGAAAAGCAACTCAAGAAGAAGAAAAAGTGCTTCCGCTTCTTCCTCCGCAGGGCCACTCCTGCCTCATCTTCCTCCACCTCTGTTCCAACTTAATTTTCCCTTCTCCTCTCCTCCCCTCTCTCCCCAATAATTTCATAATAAACAAAATTGGCTCCTAACACCTGTCCCATCTCCCTCCCCCTCTCTCTCTTTTCACCCTCACCCCCAACCAGTCCCGACAGTTGACTGCCCCCTCTAGAGCCTGGTTCTGTCATAGGTTTCTTCCTTTAAAGGGAGTTTTTCCTATCCACCGTCGCCTAGTGCTTGCTCAGAGGGCATTGTTGGGGTTTTCTCTCCTCTATCTCTTTCCTCCTTTCTATCCCTTTCCTTGACAACCCCCCCCCCCCTCCCCCTTCTATTTCCCCAATAATTTCATAATAAATACAATTGGCTGCATTTTAAATATGTCTGATCAATGTCTTCATTCAAGAATGAATTGTCTTTGTCACAGAGTCATGTGTATTTTGTCTTTTCCTCGGGCTGGTGATCCTCGCGGTCGTTCAGCCCAGGAGTCCAGATTATTAGTGTTTTAATCACATTTAGTGTTACATTTTAGATCACCACAATAGGATATCCACAATTTAGGATTCAGGCATTTGTTTTAGTTTGATATCGTAATCATTCTATGATTGAGTCGTTAACAGAACCAGCAGTTAGCAGCAATAACTTCAAATCAATGACATTTGCAAGCATTCCTTTATACACAGCATTTCAGTCAGGTTGAGGTCTGGACTTCCATGATGTAGATTTGCTGCTGTGCTTGGGGTCATTATCCTGTTGCATGGCCTAATTTAGGAGAAGCTTTATCTGTCGGACAGACAGCCTCACATTTGACTCTAAAACACTTTGGCATACAGAGGAGTTCGTTGACTGCAAGGTGCTTTATTGCTTGTGTCTGCAGAAGAAGCTCAAATCACCACACTTGAACCAGCATATTTGACAGTGGGTTTGAGGTGTTTAAGTGTTTGAGTGTCTGAAATACTGACATGTGAACGCCAGAATATAATGGTGAGATTTTAATGCTGGTTAGATTGCATACACACTGCACATTATAAGGTTTTACAATTTTGCATCTGTGACCATTCAAACACCAGACAGTACTGAATGTTTCTTCTTTCTTTGTGCAACTTTACAATCATAATGTCCGTTTTGGGGTTTTGGGGTTTTTTAGGGAAAGAAGGGAAGTTTTATTTTTAATGATCAGTATCAGTGATTAATCACTACAGTGGATAAATAAACTTGTCATGTTTTCACAGATTTATTTTGACATTACATCATATTTGTAAGAGGAACATTCATTAGGTTTAAACAAAATCATACAAAAGAATTGTAACGCTTGCATATTGTTAACCTAGAAACACTTTTAGTCTTTGTTAGGTTTATCTAAAAAGAATTTGGCAAACACCCTTTTTTGAATGTCATGCTCTTGCAGGCTGCAGTAACATTTGAGTTTTGTAAGTGCAAAGGTCCATTCAAACAGGTGGTGACATTACAATCCTTGGTTTATGTACATTTTGGAGCTTGTCAACATTCAGCATTTCCAAAAGCAGAATGAAAGTTTGAAAAAAAAATTCAGTAAGCTTGAAGATATATTTACATGTACATTTATTTTCCTTCCTTGTGGTCATACAAATTCTGCCTCTGATGCTTCTGACTTCAGATGTTAGTAAAAAAAATATTGTTAACTGGGCAAAACAGTTTTTCTTTTAAACATATCAGGAGGTTTATTTTCCCTGACATCATCTAAACACAGCTCCTTTGCAATACTGATAAAGTTTCTCTGTACTTTGCCACATTATATTACAGCAGATCTAGAAGTTGTATCTAAATGGTGATTCTCCATTAATGAATTTGTATAAGGTCAAGTCCTGGATATTTTACTAACTGTAACAACAAACCACTGCTTCCTACTCTATGCATTATAATCTACAGCATCTACAAAGACACCTTCCAACAAACGGCTACACTCTATGATCTCAGCTATGATAATTAAAGGTTTGTGCTTTCTAGACATTCCCTGTAATGGAAAGAGCAGAGGGGTGTGGTACTTCATCACGGCCAGAAGGAGGCACTGTGTAACCATCAAACAAAAGACCCCAGTGTTGATAAGGCAAGGTACTGTACGTTACCACAGGGTATGAGGATACAGGTAGGTGGCAAAATCATTCAATCCATCATCAGTCACCGCAAATCAGAATAAATTTGTTACGTTCATTCAGGTCCTGATGTATTTTTATAGCTGCATAAAACTACTAAGAGAAAGATATTAAACAAAAAAAGATAAATCCAGATAGATTCAATTAAATGTCTCTTTTTTTAACCCGTCATGAACTTCAGTGGTATTTTTAAGAGAATAGTAGTAGTTATGAAAGGGTAGTACTTCAGAAAGTCTGAGGATCCATGAGTGCAAGGCCATTCAGAAATAGTCACAATATATCTTGACCCAGCTCTAATTTGTGAGTGAAATCTATGAAGGTGTGGATATTTAACAGTTCATAAGGTCCTTTCTCTTTTTTTTCCTTCTTGAATTTGTCTTTCAAGTGGAAGACATTTGATTTCAGACGGGACGATAAGGCACAGCCCCTCACAAGCTCAGGTCGATGATGATGTGCTCAAAGATCTGCGTGTTTCCCTTGAAGCTCGAGGAAAAAATAAAGTCCCTGCGGTCGGTAGATACCACGGTGAAAGAGCGTGGGGCTTGGATGTACACCTCCTTAAAGCGGTCAAAGATTTTGTTGTCCTCATCCCACAGGTAGATCTGTGAGAAGGTGTAGTCGCTTCCCAGAGCCAGATAGTAACGTTCCTTGAAAGAGAACGGCTGGAGAATCATGGAGCCTCGAGAGGGCAAAGCTTGGATCTCAGCAAACTGTTTGGTGCCCCAACGCAGAACTTTGGAATCACCGATATACCGCGTCATAGCCAGGTAGAGCTCCTCCTTGATCCGGAAGTGTTTCACAACCACTACATCCTCCATGTTGGGGATCTCACCCTGCAGGATGAACTTCTGGTTGCTCCGGCTCCACTGGTAGATCACTGGAACCTGTGAGCGGCTCGCTAGAATAAGGTGAGCTTTCCCATCCAAGTCCAGAAACTCTACATCCGTGTCGCGGTACCACTCGTGCAGTGACTGGTACGAATAAAAGCCATTATCATTCCACTTGTAGAGGGTGGAGAGGCCAGCTTTTGAGCTGTCAGCAATCACAAAGAACCAATCAGAGCCAATCTGGAAGGCCTCAATATCATTGGGCTTAGAGATCTTGGACACTTCGATATCCTGGAACTTATGAACCTGCTTTGGTCGTCATCAAACTTGTAAATGTGGGAACCACCAAACAGCTGAGCCACAATGACAAACACCTCATTTTCGATGATGACAGATTTGCACCCCACAATGGACTGACCTAAAGGGCAGAGAAACACATGAATCGCGTGAGAATGAAACTGGGAGCATTCTGGGAGTGTTTGTTAGCCTAATGTGTGATTTAGACTTCCTAACTTACAGTGTCACTGGAAACTCCCTTTAACCCTTCACCCAACCTTCCACGTAACCTGACATGCACCTCCTGCCCACATAGCAAAATTGGTATGGCCCAGATCTGGCCAACACAATGTGCTTACACATGGCCCACATACCGCAAAGACTGACGGCCCTTTGGTGGCCCAGATCAGGTTTGCCAGAGGAGGCCCAGACATGGGCAGCACAAGGCCAGTTGCAGACACACTGGTGGTCCTGTGCTAGCCCATCTCTGGCACCAAAGGACCGTCATTCTTTGCGGTATGTGGCCATGTGTAAGTTGTGTGCAGCCACGGGCCAGTCGCAGACACACAGCTGACCCTGTGCTGGCCCAGATGTCAGCCAAATGTGTACCTTAATCAAGCCATGTAATAACAACATGTGCCGAAACATAAATAGTGCAAAAGTAACATTACGAACCTCTGTTCAGACAGTGAATGAACTGATTCTTTTACAGCACATTTCCTTTCCCAAAGTCATACCTGAATTTGAAACGTTGGCTACCATAGCAGTATAGTATATCAACATGGCACTTGGGTCTTCCAACTAAAATAGGAAAATAGGAACATAAACAGTGCCATCATTGCCAGACCTGGCCCACATCTGGTTGACATATACCCTGCCATGACACCAGTCAGTCAGAAGTGCCAGCTTGATGCCGGATCAGGGGAAGACCTGTTTTCTATGAGCCTGGGCCACATGACCCAAACCACAATCGAGCAAGATATGGCATGCCATCACATAGACAGTGCCATCTATACCAGGCCTGGCCCATATCTGGATGGCATACGTCTTATCATGCCAGAAGTCAGCCAGCAGTGCCGGCTTGATACCAGATCTGGGCCAGACCTGCTTGCTATGTGGGTTAGAGATGTAACTACACGTTGGGTCGACACAGCCTGCAAGGACTTAAATGGTTAGAAGGTTGCGCTGCAGGATCAAGAGGGGTTTCCAGTTATCTCGTAAGTTAGGACACATTTCCTGCAAAAGTCGAAATCAAAATTTACCTTTGATGTTATCATAAGTCCTGAAGTTCATTTCTATGTGGTCCCACTGGAAAATCATACAGCTCTCTGTGCTGGGAGCAGAAATGGCCACGTAGACATCATTCTTATAGCTGAATGTGTCAACAGACAACGATTCTGAGGCAACAGACTGATGAAGGATGAAATCTGTGGAAAGGAACATCGGGAAATGTATTTTTCACAAACCAGCAAAGCCACGTTAAATGAATAACCTCTACACAACTTAGAAAGACTGTGCTGAGTTCTCTGATCCTGATCTCAGCTGGACATTAGAGAAGGGCAGCTGGCTCAGGTGTTTCTCACCTGTGGAGACACACTCATTCTGCAGGCTGGTCATATCATTGAGGCGCTTGCCCTTCATGTCCTCTGGTCCAGCACACACAACATCCGACACTGTGGCATTGGTGTTCTTTAACCACGTCATAAGCCACTTGGCTCTGCAGTCACATTCAAAGGCATTGCCTCGCAGGTCCCTGCAGAAAGGGAATATTGTGTTTCATGGCTGAATTGGGAGAAAGACAGACTGCAAGAATTACTCAGTACGCTATTTGCCTATTTAACTATGTACAAACTACAGCTCTATAAGGGAGTCAAGGTCAATGAGGAGGTCCCTGGGCAAGGCTTTAATGTTATTGTTTGCCAAAGACCTGGAAACAAATGCAGTTGATTATGAAAAAGAGACATCATTAAATCATGTATAACAGATAACAGTTGTATTTTCAGTCACTGGAACATACAAGTGAGTCAGGTCCCTGAGTCCTCTGAAGGCATATTTGGATGTAGTCTCTAGTTTGTTACTCTCAATGAATCTATGGATCAACAAGAAGAAAAGAAAAGTATATTTTTTGATCAATTTCAACATTTTGCCAGCTAGTAAACCAAATGGTAAATGGACTGGTTCTTGTACAGCACTTTTCTATTTTGCCTGAGCACTCGAAATCCTTGAAACCTGTCTAATTCAGATCAGGACCTCAAAGCACCAGCAGCCCAGATCAGCTGATCACAGCCTGGACACAAAGAAAATTTACTGAAGCTTTGAATAGAAATTGCGATTTTTAACCTCTTGTTGAGCCACTACAACCAATTTTAGAGTTCCCCCACCTGCTGATCCCACTTTAACCCGTTCCTTACTCATTTTCTGTTTAGAGTCGCTCTCTACAATGTAGAGATATTTTAAAATCTTTCGTCTTTTTCTCTGCTCATGTTCTACCAAACTGATTCAAGCTGCGTATATTTATGAGAATTAAAATTTAAAGAAGTAAAGGTAATTTTCTTATGTATTAATGTTACTTTAATGATACATTAATATAGCACAAGGTTCAATTAGCTTTGCACAAAAATAGCTGGTAGAAAAATCCCTTTAATGGGACCACAGAGGAAATATTTGCTGGAGCACACCTCGTGTCCCCCAGAATCCTTACTTTGTCCATGTGAATTTTAAACAATCAAATCTTGTGAAAATGGCCACAACTTGTATATTTAACACAGACATAATAGGGAGACCGGGGATAATTTCTCCAATCAGGGCTAAGTTTCAAATGATGTGACTCATCCTGTGCATGCCCAATTCAGTTCTGCTATCACATGTGAAAAATCAGCACATTTTGTCAAACACAGACAATATAACACGAAAAAAAGTAATTTGTATGCCAAAAAGTAAGTTTTTCTACTTTATTTCAATTTCTAATAGCATTATCTGCTTTGCAGTCAAGTGGAGCGTGCGTCTGTCCTCTCAGTAAGTGAGTGAGACAGCGGTGAGGACGGCTGTGCGAGTGCATCGCAAAAACACAGAAATATGCCTGACACCTGTAAACAAAGCAGTACCTGGCTGCAGTTTAAAGACCTTTTTGTCTCTGTCTTGGTCTTGTCTTGTCTTGTCTTGGTCTCGATACCCTCTAATCTTGGTATTGTCTTGATCTTGGTTTAGGCGGTCTTGACTAAAAGTCTACAACTTTATTACTTTCATTTTCTTCCAAAGCAGTTTTTGAAACATCTTTGTGAACTGACTAATGCTTGAACATTGCTGTAGGTCCACAGGAAAACTGTTCCACAGTTTTACCTCATAAATGGTAAAACAAAAGGTTTTAACCCTTGTCCGTGCTTTAAGAGTCTTCATCAATGTTCCCTCTAAGCTGCGCACGTGCGCAATTGCGCACTGCTGGCACGGTCTCTGCGCACAGAAAATCTGCGTTGCGCACAAAAAAAATCTAACCTGAATTGAAATTAAAATTAAAACTTTAACAATTCTGTTTTGCAGTGTTAGTCAGTAAGTGACTGGCTGCTCCTGTATGGGATTAGAACGATGCCACCTTATCCTATAGTCCAGCCAATAATGCGATTCACATTCGTATACGCAGCCAATCAACGTTGTTGACACGCTATGACAGCGTCCTATGTGCCGACACCGGTGTTTTAGCTAGCAAAGGGGCGTGGCTGATGTGCAGTGAAGCCACGTTAATGACAACGCGTACAACCATTGGAGATGTGAGCAGGACAGACGGAACAATTGACGGGAAAAGTGTGGACTTTATACCAGTTTTTAAATTGTGTTGATGGGCCACGTAAAACCAGAGTTATGATAAAAATATCTGCAATGTTTGGTTTTCTTCCTGAATACTATCGTTGTTTATATTTACTGTGGGAAGAAACGGTAAAAACGGCGTTTTACAAGGAAAACGCTCGAAAGCCTGTGAGCAAACACAACACCAAAAATCCCAACCCTTTCCTATTGGTCGAAAAAAGTACCGTGTCGACCAATCAAAAAATGATATGGCAACGTGGCATCTAGTTGTTAAGAAACGGGGGAAGTTTTAGGAGTGACGGCGGTGTTCTGACATGTGAGAGATTTGAGACGTTTAGCGCAAATCTTGTGTAGTTAGTGTGTAGTTAGTGTGTAGTGTAGTCAATAGTTTTGTTGGTGTGTCAGAGCAATGAGGCAGCTGCTGAATGTTACAGGTGTTACAGCAGTGATACATCTCCTGCTGTCAGGCCTGCAGGTATCAGGCTGTTGTTCTCCTTTATCTCATAGTGGACAGAAATTATTTTTTGGAGTGGCACAAATAATTTGTGTGGCATCAGATTTGATGCAGAACAGCTGATTGTTCTGTAAATAGTTTGAAATGTTTATTTAAAAAACGCCTTGACTGCATTAAAAAAAATAGCTGCAAAAAACTTTGTTGTTTGCCAAACTGAGTTACTTTTTGAAGTAGTAACTATATAATTAATTGCCCAGCATTGGTCATTATATACTGTATTTTGCAGACAGAGAGTTATAGGACTCTCCCAGACCACAGACTCAGACTTTATGAAGAAAAAAAAGAAAAAGTTGTGTTTTCAAATTGGAGTGAAAGTTATTTTTACTTCCAATAGTGTTAACATACTACACAGGTCATGAACAGGATTTTTTAAATTTTCATTGTAAGTGGGCTAAAGCAGTTAATTAAAAGTAGTCTAACATAAATATAAATGCTGTAATTGATTATTGTAATAAACCATGTAACTTGGATGGATTAGATGCTGGCGTGACCACAGTGCACACGTCTGATGTCGCTCACAGTGGTCCAAGGGATCGCTCAGGGAGTTTGTGTGTTCGCTCAGACACATGAAAATTAGAGGGAACATTGGTCTTCATATTTAATTTTCCCCTCAATTCATCCTCTGTACATTTCCTGTACTGTGTCTGGCTTGTACATAATTTTTGCAGTTTTATATTTTATAAAATCCATAAACTTCAGAATTGTTAATTCAAAACAATTCAGAAAGTTAGGAAGCAAAGTAAGACAGTCATCGTCTCCATTGTAAGTGGCGGGGAGGATGCTACAGTTTGTACAAGAAGCATCAGCTCTGATTTATTTTACTTTAGGCTTGACGAGAAGCGCAAGAGAAAATCTTCACATGATACAGTTACATACAAATGACATACACATGTATAATGTTTAAAATATAATCGAACATTAATGAATTATGGTCAATATCTGAAAAGCAAAGACATTCTCTGTTTACCACAACATGTACCAATTAATTTAATAAGTTACATATGATAACTTAATGGGGATATAAGTCAACTTACTTCTACGTCAGACTGAGTTGCAGTTCTCTTAGTGTGCACTGATATGACTCATACGCATTTGTTGTTCCTACATGACCAAATTGACTGATAACATGCAATAGAGATGAACTGACTGACCCGCCTTCCTTCTGGCTGCTTTGCTTTTTCTGATTTCTTAAGTTGTTCTAAGAACTTGTCAGAATGTTTTTAAATTACAAAAACAGGATGCGTCCGTTTAAACTCTGATATGCTTAATGAGTTACATAGTAACTGTATTTACATTTGCAATAATGTTTCATAGAAGTACCTTCAACACAGTTATTCAGCAGTGACTTTGTTCTTACTTTCATCAGTGAATTTGTGACATAAACCAGGACAGCAGAAGATGAGGATTAAATTTGGGTTTCTGACACCAGCCAGTCCTCTGCTCCTGAACGCTGCTGCCATCACTGTGGAAATAAGCCTTTGGCTAGAGAATGAAGAAATAAAGAATGATAAATAGATTATTTTAATAGTGATGACGGGACGGAGACTGGGGAAGAAGCAGCTGTTCCTGTGTACTGATGCTGGACATCAGAACGAAATACTAACCTATAGTGAATATCCGTGTGCGTGTCGGGTCCTTACCACAATCTACTTTACGAACAGAGGCCACTTTAAACTGTCCAAGATCTCCACATATTGAAGTTTTATCAAGAGCCATCGCAGCAGTGGCAGAAAAGCAGGTGAATGCCTTTAAGGACTGCAACATTAACGACGTTTAAAGACAAAGAACTCTGTTTTAGGACACTGAATAGAATATAGAAATGAAGCAGAAGCCAATCCAATGTTAGAGCCAGCAGCAAGTTTGTTAAACATGACACCAGTCCATAGTGCAGTTTTGTAATAATTCAATTTTAGATTTTCATTTAATATTCAGTTCAACTTTCTCAGATAATCAGTAGCATATCTAACATAAAATGGACATTACAGAGGACTGAGCAATATACGCATATAACTAATGTACTAATGGTTGCTAACTATGGAGATACAAGTGTTTATAATTTGATGCAAACACTGAAACTAAAAGTATAAGAGGCCCTGGTCAGACCTCTGAGACCTTAATTTACAGTCTTTTTTTTTGCATCAATTTTTTTCTATTTCTTAAACATCCATCCATCCATTCGCTTCCGCTTATCTTTTCAGGGTCGCGGGGCGCGGAGCCTATCCAGCTGTCATAGGGCGAGAGGCGGGGTACACCCTGGACAGGTCGCCAGTCTGTCGCAGGGCCAACAACAGGGACAGACAACCATTCACACTCACATTCACACTAGTGGCATTTGGATTATCCAATTAACCTATCCCCACAAGCTTTCTTAAACATGTGATCATTAAATAATGATTGTATGTTTGTGACGTACTCTACAATCCTTAAAATGCAAAGTTTTTTTTAATTTAATGTATCTACTGTAACTCTACAGTTTCGAGAACCTAACTGTTTGTAATAGTTTACAATTTACTTTGCATTAGTACAAAAATGTAGAACATTGTGTTCCAACAGTGTCTCATTGTTTATAATACTTATCATCATTCATGTTTGGCACATGGCCAATTCAGTAATGAGCCACAGCTGTCCTCTTTCTTTGTGAGTTTCACAATTTGTAAAACTAGGCAATTATAATAATTTGAATGTCTTTTGCTAATGCTACTTAACAAACAACACAGACATGTGCTTAAGTTTACATAAAATCACAGATTCAGACAAGAATAACCCTCTGCTTTTAGTCCAGCAGCACTGAAGGGAACTTAACTAAATAGCTCATTATCCTCATCACCTGGCATTGAGGTAAAACCAGAAAAAATAACCTGGCCCTTTTATTTAAAAAAATAATATCCAGCAGTTCAGGAGCCGACCGCATGGCCAGCAATGCTCCACTGGGGAACGACGGAGTGATGGGAGACCTTGGCGGCTTGGCAGGTGCCTGCTTAGCGCAGACTTCTGGCTCAGGTGGAGCAGGACTAGCAGTCGCTCTGGATGCTGGTACTGGCGCTCATGTTGACGGCTGCCATTCTCTCCCTCGCCAGAGGGTGCTGGGACTGACCAAATGCGAGGACTCGCAGGCTGGCTTGGAATATGAACAGTTTTATTATAGAGCTAAGAGACTGAACACAAAGGCTAAAATTAAACAGGCGCACACACGACGAGTTGACAGCAACTGACCAGGAGCAGAGATAGAAAGGATAATGAGTGTAGAAAGGCCCCAAAGTTTATAGGACAAGTCTATCTGTTCTTATACAGTGTTTATAAGTTTCAGAACAAACCTCAAGCTTCTTCTCTACACTCTGAGACAGTTTGGCTTTAATTGGTGTTGTGGCCGACACACCGGGGTGACCGTAGTGCTGAAACTGAATCACATCAACAACCGTGTAATTAAAAATATTTCTCAGTCACCTTACAATCATGGGATCTCAGGCAATGGGCACCACCATTACCATTACAAGTACCAGTTCTATTCTCCAGAAAATATTCATGACATTCATGAAGGTAAAAAAAAAAATCCATTCATCTATTTGGATTTATCTTTTTAAGTTAAATATTTCTGTTCTAATAGTTTTGTAGATAAAAAATAATACGACAGGACTTGAAGGAAAGTAACACATTTACTCTCATTTGGGGCGACTGAGGATGGATCAGATG
>NW_020329078.1:0-11300 GCF_001858045.2 Oreochromis niloticus | reverse complement strand
CTTTAACCCTTCACCCAACCTTCCGTAACCTGACATGCACCTCCTGCCCACATGCAAAATTGGTATGGCCCAGATCTGGCCAACACAATGTGCTTACACATGGCCCACATACCGCAAAGACTGACGGCCCTTTTGTGGCCCAGATCAGGTTTGCCAGAGGAGGCCCAGACATGGGCCAGCACAAGGCCAGTTGCAGACACTGGTGGTCCTGTGCTAGCCCATCTCTGGCACCAAAGGACCGTCATTCTTTGCGGTGTGTGGGCCATGGTAGTTGTGTGCAGCCACGGGCCAGTCGCAGACACACAGCTGACCCTGTGCTGGCCCAGATGTCAGCCAAATGTGTACCTTAATCAAGCCATGTAATAACAACATGTGCCGAAATAAATAGTGCAAAAGTAACATTACGAACCTCTGTTCAGACAGTGAATGAACTGATTCTTTTACAGCACATTTCCTTTCCCAAAGTCATACCTGAATTTGAAACGTTGGCTACCATAGCAGTATAGTATATCAACATGGCACTTGGTCTTCCAACTAAAATAGGAAAATAGGAACATAAACAGTGCCATCATTGCCAGACCTGGCCCACATCTGGTTGACATATACCCTGCCATGACACCAGTCAGTCAGAAGTGCCAGCTTGATGCGGATCAGGGGAAGACCTGTTTTCTATGAGCCTGGGCCACATGACCCAAACCACAATCGAGCAAGATATGGCATGCCATCACATAGACAGTGCCATCTATACCAGGCCTGGCCATATCTGGATGGCATACGTCTTATCATGCCAGAAGTCAGCCAGCAGTGCCGGCTTGATACCAGATCTGGGCCAGACCTGCTTGCTATGTGGGTTAGAGATGTAATACACGTTGGGTCGACACAGCCTGCAAGGACTTAAATGGTTAGAAGGTTGCGCTGCAGGATCAAGAGGGGTTTCCAGTTATCTCGTAAGTTAGGACACATTTCCTGCAAAAGTCGAAATCAAAATTTACCTTGATGTTTCATAAGTCCTGAAGTTCATTTCTATGTGGTCCACTGGAAAATCATACAGCTCTCTGTGCTGGGAGCAGAAATGGCCACGTAGACATCATTCTTATAGCTGAATGTGTCAACAGACAACGATTCTGAGGCAACAGACTGATGAAGGATGAAATCTGTGGAAAGGAACATCGGGAAATGTATTTTTCACAAACCAGCAAAGCCACGTTAAATGAATAACCTCTACACAACTTAGAAAGACTGTGCTGAGTTCTCTGATCCTGATCTCAGCTGGACATTAGAGAAGGGCAGCTGGCTCAGGTGTTTCTCACCTGTGGAGACACACTCATTCTGCAGGCTGGTCATATCATTGAGGCGCTTGCCCTTCATGTCCTCTGGTCCAGCACACACAACATCCGACACTGTGGCATTGGTGTTCTTTAACCACGTCATAAGCCACTTGGCTCTGCAGTCACATTCAAAGGCATTGCCTCGCAGGTCCCTGCAGAAAGGGAATATTGTGTTTCATGGCTGAATTGGGAGAAAGACAGACTGCAAGAATTACTCAGTACGCTATTTGCCTATTTAACTATGTACAAACTTACAGCTCTATAAGGGAGTCAAGGTCAATGAGGAGGTCCCTGGGCAAGGCTTTAATGTTATTGTTTGCCAAAGACCTGGAAACAAATGCAGTTGATTATGAAAAAGAGACATCATTAAATCATGTATAACAGATAACAGTTGTATTTCAGTCACTGGAACATACAAGTGAGTCAGGTCCCTGAGTCCTCTGAAGGCATATTTGGATGTAGTCTCTAGTTTGTTACTCTCAATGAATCTATGGATCAACAAGAAGAAAAGAAAAGTATATTTTTTGATCAATTTCAACATTTTGCCAGCTAGTAAACCAAATGGTAAATGGACTGGTTTTACAGCACTTTTCTATTTTGCCTGAGCACTCGAAATCCTTGAAACCTGTCTAATTCAGATCAGGACCTCAAAGCACCAGCAGCCCAGATCAGCTGATCACAGCCTGGACACAAAGAAAATTTACTGAAGCTTTGAATAGAAATTGCGATTTTTAACCTCTTGTTGAGCCACTACAACCAATTTTAGAGTTCCCCCACCTGCTGAGTCCCACTTTAACCCGTTCCTTACTCATTTTCTGTTTTAGAGTCGCTCTCTACAATGTAGAGATATTTTAAAATCTTTCGTCTTTTTCTCTGCTCATTTCTACCAAACTGATTCAAGCTGCGTATATTTATTGAGAATTAAAATTTAAAGAAGTAAAGGTAATTTTCTTATGTATTAATGTTACTTTAATGATACATTATATAGCACAAGGTTCAATTAGCTTTGCACAAAAATAGCTGTAGAAAAATCCTTTAATGGACCACAGAGGAAATATTTGCTGGAGCACACCTCGTGTCCCCCAGAATCCTTACTTTGTCCATGTGAATTTAAACAATCAAATTTGTGAAAATGCCACAACTTGTATATTTAACACAGACATAATAGGGAGACCGGGATAATTTCTCAATCAGGGCTAAGTTTCAAATGATGTGACTCATCCTGTGCATGCCCAATTCAGTTCTGCTATCACATGTGAAAAATCAGCACATTTTGTCAAACACAGACAATATAACACGAAAAAAAGTAATTTGTATGCCAAAAAGTAAGTTTTTCTACTTTATTTCAATTTCTAATAGCATTATCTGCTTTGCAGTCAAGTGGAGCGTGCGTCTGTCCTCTCAGTAAGTGAGTGAGACAGCGGTGAGACGGCTGTGCGAGTGCATCGCAAAAACACAGAAATATGCCTGACACTGTAAACAAAGCAGTACCTGGCTGCAGTTTAAAGACCTTTTTGTCTCTGTCTTGGTCTTGTCTTGTCTTGTCTTGGTCTCGATACCCTCTAATCTTGGTATTGTCTTGATCTTGGTTTAGGCGGTCTTGACTAAAAGTCTACAACTTTATTACTTTCATTTTCTTCCAAAGCAGTTTTTGAAACATCTTGTGAACTGACTAATGCTTGAACATTGCTGTAGGTCCACAGGAAAACTGTTCCACAGTTTTACCTCATAAATGGTAAAACAAAAGGTTTTAACCCTTGTCCGTGCTTTAAGAGTCTTCATCAATGTTCCCTCTAAGCTGCGCACGTGCGCAATTGCGCACTGCTGGCACGGTCTCTGCGCACAGAAAATCTGCGTTGCGCACAAAAAAATCTAACCTGAATTGAAATTAAAATTAAAACTTTAACAATTCTGTTTTGCAGTGTTAGTCAGTAAGTGACTGGCTGCTCCTGTATGGGATTAGAACGATGCCACCTTATCCTATAGTCCAGCCAATAATGCGATTCACATTCGTATACGCAGCCAATCAACGTTGTTGACACGCTATGACAGCGTCCTATGTGCCGACACCGGTGTTTTAGCTAGCAAAGGGCGTGGCTGATGTGCAGTGAAGCCACGTTAATGACAACGCGTACAACCATTGGAGATGTGAGCAGGACAGACGGAACAATTGACGGAAAAGTGTGGACTTTATACCAGTTTTTAAATTGTGTTGATGGGCACGTAAACCAGAGTTATGATAAAAATATCTGCAATGTTTGGTTTTCTTCCTGAATACTATCGTTGTTTATATTTACTGTGGGAAGAAACGGTAAAAACGGCGTTTTACAAGGAAAACGCTCGAAAGCCTGTGAGCAAAACAACAACCAAAATCCCAACCCTTTCCTATTGGTCGAAAAAGTACCGTGTCGACCAATCAAAAATGATATGGCAACGTGGCATCTAGTTGTTAAGAAACGGGGGAAGTTTTAGGAGTGACGGCGGTGTTCTGACATGTGAGAGATTTGAGACGTTTAGCGCAAATCTTGTGTAGTTAGTGTGTAGTTAGTGTGTAGTGTAGTCAATAGTTTTGTTGGTGTGTCAGAGCAATGAGGCAGCTGCTGAATGTTACAGGTGTTACAGCAGTGATACATCTCCTGCTGTCAGGCCTGCAGGTATCAGGCTGTTGTTCTCCTTTATCTCATAGTGGACAGAAAATTTTTGGAGTGGCACAAATAATTTGTGTGGCATCAGATTTGATGCAGAACAGCTGATTGTTCTGTAAATAGTTTGAAATGTTTATTTAAAAACGCCTTGACTGCATTAAAAAAAAAATAGCTGCAAAAACTTTGTTGTTTGCCAAACTGAGTTACTTTTGAAGTAGTAACTATATAATTAATTGCCCAGCATTGGTCATTATATACTGTATTTTGCAGACAGAGAGTTATAGGACTCTCCCAGACCACAGACTCAGACTTTATGAAGAAAAAAAAGAAAAAGTTGTGTTTTCAAAATTGGAGTGAAAGTTATTTTTACTTCCAATAGTGTTAACATACTACACAGGTCATGAACAGATTTTTTAAATTTTCATTGTAAGTGGGCTAAAGCAGTTAATTAAAAGTAGTCTAACATAAATGTAAATGCTGTAATTTGATTATTGTAATAAACCATGTAACTTGGATGGATTAGATGCTGGCGTGACCACAGTGCACACGTCTGATGTCGCTCACAGTGGTCCAAGGGATCGCTCAGGGAGTTGTGTGTTCGCTCAGACACATGAAAAATTAGAGGGAACATTGGTCTTCATATTTAATTTTCCCCTCAATTCATCCTCTGTACATTTCCTGGTACTGTGTCTGGCTTTGTACATAATTTTTGCAGTTTATTTTATAAATCCATAAACTTCAGAATTGTTAATTTCAAGAACAATTCAAGAAAGTTAGGAAGCAAAGTAAGACAGTCATCGTCTCCATTGTAAGTGGGCGGGGAGGATGCTACAGTTGTACAAGAAGCATCAGCTCTGATTTTTTTAACTTTAGGGCTTGACGAAGAAGCGCAAGAGAAATCTTCACATGATACAGTTACATACAAATGACATACACATGTATAATGTTTAAAAATATAATCGAACATTAATGAATTATTGGTCAAATCTGAAAAGCAAAAGACATTCTCTGTTTACCACAACATGTACCAAATTAATTTAATAAAGTTACATATGTATAACTTAATGGGGATATAAGTCAAACTTACTTCTACAGTCAGACTGAGTTGCAGTTCTCTTAGTGTGCACTGTTCAATATGACTCATACGCATTGTTGTTTCCTACATGACCAAATTTGACTGATAACATGCAATAGAGATGAAACTGACTGACCCGCCTTCCTTCTGGCTGCTTTTGCTTTTTCTGATTTCTTAAGTTGTTCTAAGAAACTTGTCAGAATTTTTAAATTTACAAAAACAGGATGCGTCCGTTTAAACTCTGATATGCTTATAATGAGTTACATAGTACTGTAGTTTTACATTTGCAAATAAATGTTTCATAGAAGTACCTTCAACAACAGTTAATTCAGCAGTGACTTTGTTCTTACTTTCATCAGTGAATTTGTGACATAAACCAGGGACAGCAGAAAGATGAGGATTAAAACGTTGGTGTTTCTGACACCAGCCAGTCCTCTGCTCCTGAACGCTGCTGCTGCCATCACTGTGGAAATAAAAACAGCCTTTGAGCTTAAGAGAAAATGAAAGAAAATAAAAGAAATGAATAAATAAAGAATCTATTTTTAAATAGTGATGACGGGGACGGAGACTGGGAGGAAGAAGCAGCTGTTCCTGTGTGACTGATGCTGGAACATCAGAACGAAAATAAAACTAACCTATAGTGAATGAAATCCAGTGTGCGTGTCGGGTCCTTACCACAATCTACTTTACAGGAACAGAGGCCCACTTTAAACTGTCCAAGATCATCCCACATATTGAAGTTTTATCAAGAGCCATCGCAGCAGGTGGCAGAAAAAGCAGGTGAATGCCTTAAGGACTGCAACATTAACGACGTTAAAGACAAAGAACTCTGTTTTAGGACACTGGAATAGAATATAGAAATGAAGCAGAAGCCAATCCAATGTTAGAGCCAGCAGCAAGTTGTTAAACATGACACCAGTCCATAGTGCAGTTTTGTAATAATTCAAATTTTAGATTTTTCATTTAATATTCAGTTCAACTTTCTCAGATAATCAGTAGCATATCTTAACATAAAAATGGACATTACAGAGGACTGAGCAATATACGCATATAACTAATGTACTAATGGTTGCTAACTATGGAGATACAAGTGTTTATAATTTGATGCAAACACTGAAAACTAAAAGTATAAGAGGCCCTGGTCAGACCCTCTGAGACCTTAATTTACAGTCTTTTTTTTTGCATCAATTTTTTTCTATTTCTTAAACATCCATCCATCCATTCGCTTCCGCTTATCCTTTTCAGGGTCGCGGGGGCGCTGGAGCCTATCCCAGCTGTCATAGGCGAGAGGCGGGGTACACCCTGGACAGGTCGCCAGTCTGTCGCAGGGCCAACACACAGGGACAGACACCATTCACACTCACATTCACACCTAGTGGCAATTTGGATTATCCAATTAACCTATCCCACAAGCTTTCTTAAACATGTGATCATTAAATAATGATTGTATGTTTGTGACGTACTCTACAATCCTTAAAATGCAAAGTTTTTAATTTAATGTATCTACTGTAACTCTACAGTTTCGAGAACCTAACTGTTTGTAATAGTTTACAATTTACTTTGCTATTAGTACAAAAATGTAGAACATTGTGTTCCAACAGTGTCTCATTTGTTTATTAATACTTATCATCATTCATGTTTGCACATGGCCAATTCAGTAATGAGCCACAGCTGTTCCTCTTTCTTTGTGAGTTTCACAATTTGTAAAACTAGGCAATTATAATAATTTGAATGTCTTTGCTAATGCTACTTAACAAACAACACAGACATGTGCTTTAAGTTTACATAAAAATCACAGATTCAGACAAGAATAACCCTCTGCTTTTAGTCCAGCAGCACTGAAGGGACTTAACTAAATAGCTCATTATCCTCATCACCTGGCATTGAGGTAAAACCAGAAAAAATAACCTGGCCCTTTTATTTAAAAAATAATATCCAGCAGTTCAGGAGGCCGACCGCATGGCCAGCAATGCTCCACTGGGGAACGACGGAGGTGATGGAGACCTTGGGCGGCTTGGCAGGTGCCTGCTTAGCGCAGATTCTGGCTCAGGTGGAGCAGGACTAGCAGTCTGCTCTGGATGCTGGTACTGGCGCTCATGTTGACGGCTGGCCATTCTCTCCCTCGCAGCAGGTATGGGTGCTGGGACTGACCAAATGCGAGGACTCGCAGGCTGGCTTGGATATGAACAGTTTTATTATATGAGCTAAGAGACCTGAACACAAATGGCTAATTAAACAGGCGCACACACGACGAGTTGACAGCAACGTGACCAGGAGCAGAGATAGAAAGGATAATGAGTGTAGAAAGGCCCCAAAGTTTATAGACAAGTCTATTCTGTTCTTATACAGGTGTTTATAAGTTTCAGAACAAACCTCAAGCTTCTTCTTCTACACTCTGAGACAGTTTGGCTTTAATTGGTGTTGTGGCCGACACACCGGGGTGACCGTAGTGCTGAAGACTGAATCACATCAACAACCGTGTAATTAAAAATATTTCTCAGTCACCTTACAATCATGGGATCTCAGGCAATGGGCACACCATTACCATTAAAGTACCACTTCTATTCTCCAGAAAATATTCATGACATTCATGAAGGTAAAAAAAAAAAAAGATCCATTCATCTATTTGGATTTATTTTTAAGTTAAATATTTCTGTTCTAATAGTTTTGTAGATAAAATAATACGACAGGACTTGAAGGAAAGTAACACATTTACTCTCATTTGGGGCGACTGAGGAGGATCAGATGAGTTTGCCACCTACCTTGTGTCCTCATACCTGGTGGTAATGGACAGCATGTTGCCTTATCAGCACTGGGGTCTTTTGTTTGATGGTTCCACAGTGCCTCCCTCTGGCCGTGATGAAGTACTACACCCTCTGCTCTTCTATTACAGGGAATGTCTAGAAAGCACAAACCTTTAATAATCACAGCTGAGATCATAAAGTAGTTATCCTTCCTTCCTTTCCTTCTTCCTTCCTCTTAAGCACTTAAGGGTTGCTGGAGATGGCTTGAGGACTATCCCAGCTTTCACAAGGTAAAACTCAGGGTACACACTTGACAGTTCACCACTCATGATCCCATTGACAATAGATGATTGTAATTGCCAAAAGAATCACCAATTAAATGGCCTTTATTTGTATAGCGCTTTACTAGTCCCTAAGGACCCTAAAGCACTTTACACATCCAGTCATCCACCCATTGACACACCGATGGTAGCAAGCTACATTGTAGCCACAGCCACAGGGCGCGGCTCAAACCGGCAACCTTCCATTACAAGGCAAACTCCCAAGTCTTGAGCCACGATCGCCTTAACCTAAAGAGCGAGTTGCTGGAGTGTGAGAGGGAGCCGGAGCACCCTCAGACAACACAACATGCAAACAGCAGCCAGCAGATTCACATGCACGACCTTCTTGCTGTGAGGCAACAGTACCAACCACTGCACCACCGTGCTGACCTTAGAGTGCAGTTGTATGGTGGAAAATGTTACTGTGGATGCTTTAGATTATATTACATACAGAAAGAAGTACTGGTTTATTATTTTAGTGGGCAAAAGAGTCAAGATTGGATCTAAAGGATGTAAATGGACAAGCACAGTGCATTTCTACTCAGTCTGAACACTCGACACAGCCTCATTCACCCAACTGCACACACATGATTAGGGGAAACTCAACATTGAGTATCTTCATTTTTCATCAAAAGACTTTCTCTGTATCTCTGCTCTGTTTGTTTTTGACTTGAAACACTAAATAAAAGTTTTACTACACATCTGTCTCTATTGTTTAATCAGCAGCTGTAATACTAAACTGTCCAAAATTTAAAATTCTACATTTAGTAGATTTAGAGATATTTTATTCACCACTTTTAGTTAATGATACTTTATAAACCTATTCTGCTGTTTAACAAAGACAGTATCATCATGTTTAAAGCACTTTTCAATCTGACAGCAGCACTCAGTTCTCCTGCACATGTGTGATCTTGGAGTGAACTGAAGGTTCAGATGCATCTCTCAGGTCCTGTGTGGAGACTTTGCTGGACTTTGTCTGTCTGTTAAAGATGTGATTTTCAGATGCTATTCAGCTGGTGTAGATAGTGGGGGTTTAGGTCTAAAACATCTTCTTTTGTCCTCCATTCATCCAGTTTCATGAGATAACTTTTTGGTACAAGGACTGGACTGAAAAAGACTGAAAAGAGAAACTTTGAAAGAGTTTTAGAAGCCTGGAGGAAAAGCAGTGCTTGTTTAATCAAATGTAATAATACACATTGATTAAATGTCCCAAAGTAAGAGATCTCTCTGTGAACCTTTAATTCGTCACCTCTTGTGGCAGCAGCTGGCTACTGTTACTTGCACATGTGCACTGTGGTTTTTTATTACGTTATAATTTAATACAAAACCCTTTAATTAAATTTGTGAGTTGAAGTAATATATGAAATATTAGTGTTAAGTAAGTCCCAGAGTTCAGTTTTATGGACATTAGCTACATTTAATAAGAAGATATGAGATCCAAATATATGTTATGTCAACACATGTTCATTTTGATGAAGTTTACTGAACAAATTTGAATCATCACAACAACCAAAATGTTAGCAACACATCATAAAGTTTATTATTCTAACTATGGTAACCATGTTGTCCAGAATCGTGACATCGCACCCATTTAGAATCTTACCACCACTTTGAGCCTTTGATCCTTAAACCCATAAATAGGGGTGAGAAGCAACAACTTTTAGTCTGTTATTTGCAGCATTTATGTTCGCAGCCTTGACTGTTCGTGACACAGATTTAGAGTCTTACCACCACGTGATCATTGATCCTAAAACCGACAGATAACAGTGAGAAATAACGACTTTTAGTCCGTTACTGGCAGCATTTCTGTTGCAGCCCTCAACTGTTCACCATTTAGAAACATTTGGATCTGACTACAGACTCCACATGTCTCAAGGTGAAGAACCAAAAAGCAAGAAGTTGACCCCGGCGCTCTTCCTGGATGAACCAGAAGACCCTTACCTCTCCTCTCTTCCCTGGGCTGAGCAAGTTGACTTAGAGGAGAAGCGCTTGGCAGAAATGGAGAATGAAAATCTTCTTAACAGAGAGAAGATTGTCTTATTGATGGAGGAAAATGAGAGACAGAGCGCTCAATTAAAAAAATGTCCTACCTGCTCCAAGAAAAGGAGAGTATTATTGATGAAAAAACAGTGGGATATCAAAGACATGGAGGAAAGGAACCAAGAGCTCCAAGGAAAGCTGGATGAAGCTCAAGAAAAAATTAAAGAATCCTCCAGGAGAAGACACAACAGGACATGAGAGAAAGACAGATGCATGATGACTTGAAAAGATGGAGATGAAATACAGAGTGGTAAAAGCAAGGGATGATAAAATCAGGAAACAAATAAAGAGGTTCTTCAAGAGAGAAGGCAGCAGCAGATCAAACAAAGGCGAATGGGCCGCGAGGTTAAGTACATCAAGAAGATGACGAGCTGCAGTAAGCTTGATGAAGCTCTGCAAATAAATGAAGCGATCCTCGAGAGAAGAACCAAGAGGACATAAAGAAGCGAGACATGGAGAGGCAACTCCAACCATGGAGGGAAAAGACAGGATGCTGCAGGCAAGGCTTAAAGAAACAATGCACAAATATGACGAGTTGCTGCAAGAGAAAAAGCAACAGGAGATGAAACAAAAAGAATTAGATTGCAAGCTTCAGAACATGGAGAAAAACAATGAAGCTTGCGAGTAAAGCTCGATGATGCTTTACAAAAAAATACAGAAATCCTTGAAGTGAAAAGAAAAGTCATAAACCAGGGAGAAATGCAATGCCAGCTCCAAGGCATGGAAGGAAAATACAGAGCACTGCAGGCAATGCATTATGAAACACGGAGAAATTGAAGAGCTGTGTCAAGAAAAAGAACAACAGGACATAAAGCAGAACAAAGAAAAACTCTTCTTGTCAAGACTTTGAGAAGACAAAGCAAAAGCTGCAAGAACTTGGCAACAAAATTAAGCACACAACAGCTGAACTGGAAGAAAAAGGAGAAAGTGCAAAAACAGGAGGCAACAGCTAAAGAACTCAAAGAAAGGCTCAAAGAAGAACAAGCCAAATTAGAAGAAGTGGAAAAAATATGCAACAAACTTAAGAAGCAAAATCACAGAAACAGTGGACGAGTTGAGATCCCTCATACTAGAGAAGAAAGTGCTTGTGGAAAAGCAACTCAAGAGAAGAAAAAGTGCTTCCGCTTCTTCCTCCGCAGGCCACTCCT